>NC_137073.1:8747251-8974751 GCF_951640355.1 Cnephaeus nilssonii
CTTATGTTTGCAATCAGCTGCCAAGCTGCCGTCAGCATTGCTTAGGAAAGGGGCTCACAGCCCATCGCCGTCCTCCTCCTCGCCCAGGACGCAGCCCAGCCGCAGGCAGGGGCACTTCCCCGAATCACCCGGCTGCTGAGTAGGAATTTGGAGGGGAAATAACAAAGGCTGGTGGCAGCTGTGTCTTATTCCCCTGAAAAAAGCGAACTTGTCTATTAAAGGGTCACAAACACAAATACAAGCAATCCACAAAGGGCATCCTCGTGCACCGATGAGGAGTGATGGCAGTCAGACCACTTGCGCCCACATCCTGCTACACTGTTCACTAACTGCGTGACCTTTGGCAAGGGCCACTAACTGCGTGACCTTTGGCAAGGGTTGCTAACTGTGTGACCTTTGGCAAGTCTATTGATTACCTCAGTTTCTTTATCTGTAAAATTGGTAAAATAATAGTAACCCTCCCATAAGGTTGTTAAGGTATGTATGTGAGTTAATATTCGCAAAGTTCACAGTTCCTGGTACACTGTAAGTGCTGTATAAGTGCTCATTAAATAGGTGCAAAGAATAAAGTATATGGACGGTAAGCAGGATGTGAAACGGCACCTGTGACCAGTCTTGGAGGAGGGAGAGGCAGCCACACGCCCGCTCCGGCCAGTGGCTGCCTGTGAGATGCAGGCACAGTGCACTGTGGTCCTCAAGGTCTCAGAAGAAGCTAAAATCCCAGATGTTTTACTGTTTCTTCCTCTGACAAGTGAGTTTACTGGCTGTTGCATCTCAGACCCGAGTGAAGTTCATGGCTGGTTTGCACAGTGAAGGGGCCCAGAGGAGCCCGGGCTCCCAGGACACGCCCCTGTCTCTCCTCCTGAGACCAGGGGAGACTTCCTGGGGCCACCTGGCCTCTATTCAAAGACCCTGGGAAGTGTTTTCCTGCCACAGGGATTGTGGGACAGGAGAATCGTTCCTGCTGCTCTAAAAACAGCCTTGAGAGCTGAATGACTTAACAGGAAAAGTTTATGTCTTGCTCACTTGCATCTCAGCCCAACACAGGGCAGCAGGGGGGGGTCTCCTTCAGAGGCTGAAGGGGTGACAGAGGCACTGCCATCCCCACCGCAGGGCTCCCCAGGCTCCACTGGCTGGTGCCTAAGGGAAGACGTGGAGGGACCCCTGAGGGGCCAGACCTGAAATGGTGACTATCATTCTCACCCTAGTGCCACTGGTCAGGGCCCAGTGATGTGGCTGCAGGGACAGGAAACAGGAGAGAGAGGAGAAACCCTGGTGGATAAACACTAGGATTTTCTTCATTAGCTTTGCACCGACCCTCCTCTCTGCCTGGAGCACTCTCCCCTGATCATGTGCCCCTGCTCACCATCCAGCTCTCACCCGCCTCAAACATCTCCCCTGACATTCCTGTCTACAGCGCTCCCGACCCTGGGCCCCCCTCTTTTACCACCTCAGTCATGCAGCACGTTCTGAAGTCTCCTGTGCGTTTGTCTCTTTCTTTATTAAATGCATTGGGGTGACACTGGTTAATAGGATCATATAGGTTTCAAGTACAAGTATTTGTTTCTTGTGTATCGCATGGCTCTGCCTCCGCCTTCAATCACAACGGCAGGGACGCGGTGTGTCTGGCTTACCAAAGAGGCTGAGTTAATGGATTCAAAGTTCATTCCAATCACAGACTGCCTCGTGGGAAGCCAGAGCCACGCTGCCTCCGAAGATCAAAGATTAAACAGGCCTCTTCTAGCCCCTCCGGCGGTCCGCGTCCTGCAGCAGCCCGGTCTGCAGGCAGGAGGGCTGCCGGGCGGCCTGCGGGTCCTGGGGCCAGGCTGGCGGGGCTGCCAGGCGGCCTGCGGGTCTGGGGGCCAGGCTGGCGGGTGCCTGTTTGATCTGCTTTGCATGCCTGCCGGGCTCTCTGTCACTTTGGAATCTGTGCAGAGGCTTTGACACGGTTCTTCCTTCCCAGGTCCGCGTGTTTCTATGAGGATTGGACATGTGTGTGTGTCCACTCACCAGTGCACATTGGAACAGGAGGTTAGGGGTGGATGCAGTGATGAAGGCAAAACAAGTCCGTTATTTATGGCTGTGAGAGCAAAGAAGCCCAGATCCGCACAACTTCCCCCTGCATGATTGCGCTCTTGCCTGTGCTCCGTGTTGGTGGTGGGTCAGCTGCGGCCCTGCTCCGTGTCCTCACGTGCGGGACCCGCGCCGAGGGAGCACCTGGCGCACGCCTTGCTCGCGGCAGAGGGGAGCTCCGGGACCTCTCCAGGCCCTTGTTGGAGCTGGCATTGGGCCACTCTCACTTTCATCGGCCACAGCAAGTTGTGTGACCAAGCCTGTGTCCAGGGCATGGGAAGCAGACGCCTTCAAGGACAATGCAAAGGATACACCTCAGGTCAAACGGTGGAGAAGCTCCCCTCTTAGGGGAGGGGAAGGGGATAGTCGGGACCAACCACTCAAACGTGCCCATCTCCAGTGGCTTTCAGACGGCAGTGTCAGCCGGGGTTATTTCAGTTGGAACAAACAGAAAACCAGCTCAAATGGGCTCCATTTTGAAAGAAGAAATAGGCCTGGCTTTCACCATCATTGGCTGTAAGGTCACCCGTGTGGCCTGGGTTCACTCTCTCTGACCCCTGGGTCTGGGTTGCTCCGCGAGGTGCCATTGACTGACAGGCCCTCTCCATGGCGTCACTCCAGGCTCACAGGCCTGTGGAGAGAGCACAGCCCTTCCCCAAACTCCAGCCCAAGCTCCAGAATCAGATGTCAATGCATCAACGTGAGTGGCATGACCAGAGCTAAACAATGGCCACTGACGAGGAATAAAGTGTGGGGACGAGGCGTGTGTGGGCGACGTAAGGACCCTAACCCTGGGAAGGGCAGGAGGGTTCCTCCCAAATCTGAACACTGTGGACGAAGAATGGACGGAGGGTTCCCCTGTATAAACTAACACACTTATTGTGGAACTAGTGGCCCAGTGCACGAAATTCATGAACAGGAGGGTCGGGGAGGGGTTCCCTCAGCCCAGCCTGCACCCTCTCCAATTGGGGACCCCTTGGGGAATGTCCAACTGCCGGTTAAACTGGCAGTTGGACATCCCTCTCACAATCTGGGACCACTGGCTCCTAACCACTCACCTGCCTGCCTGCCTGATCGCCCCTAACTGCCTCTGCCTGCCTGATTACCCCTAACTGCCCTCCCCTGCCAGCCTGATCTTGCCCCTAACTGCCCTCCCCTGCTGGCCTGATTGCCCCTAACCCCCTGCCGTCCTGATCTCACCCCCAACTGCCCTCCCCTGCAGGCCTGATTGCCCCTAACTGCCTCTGCCTCGGCCCCCACCACCATGGCTTTGTCTGGAAGAAAGTTGGACGTCCGGAAGATGGCCTGTCAACCCGGTCTAATTAGCATATTACCCTTTTATTAGTATAGATTATATGGGTTGCTGGGCAGTTAAAAACAACTGAACCAAGGTAAATATAAATTGGAATAAAAAGCCAAAACCATGGCTAAAAGTAGAACACAAATGAGCCTCCCTGGGGGCTAATTCACTCACCCTGTTGGTGTTGAAGTTTGAACTTCCTGTCAGTCATAACAGCTTGAATAGGATCCTGTTATCATCCACCCACTTCTGCTACAAAAGCCTCAGCACCGAGCAGGCCAGCTACATCAGGGACTTTAAAAAGTTTAGGCTGTGACCACACACACCCACCCCTCCACCCACCCCATAGTCATGTATATTTATATTGTCACATAGGCACAGATACAATCTCTATTTTTCAAAAAACGATATTTAACCTTCTACGTGGAATGCACCCTGACCTTTTGTACCCCGTCCTGGCTAGTCTAGCCCACTCTCCCCTATTCCATCCTAACCTTTTGCAGACTGCCCTATTTTATTGTATTTTTCTTAATGCAACTTGCAGCCTAGTAAAATGATTTCATCACCTGCTATTGGGTTCAATCCACATTTTGAAGATCATTGAATCAGACATGGAAGGGGACATGTCTGTAGTACTTTGTAAGTATCTACTGAGTAGCCAACAATGAATGAATGGCATGGACTCAGTCCAGTCTGTAATTATTGTCTCCCCTAGCATCAGGTATAATTATGTGCACAGGTATCGGGGTGGCAGTGGTGAATAAAGCTCAGCCCCTGGCAGTGAGCCCACCTCTCAAAGGGGAGCGGGAGACCCAGCAGGCTGTACGAGCCAGGCGCCAGAGGCGCTCAGATAAAAAGCCACTGGTCCTCCCAGAGTGAAAGGTGGGGACGAGAAAAACACACTGGGGATGCACGGGGGGAGGGATGTGAAGCTCAAAGAGGGCTTCTCTGAGAAACGCTCAGACTGCAGCAGGCAGGGGTGGGAGACGGTGCAGGCGGTCAGGGCTGTGGAAGGGACATTTGAGGCTGGGGAGGTGGCGTGAGTCAAGGTCGGCTCAGAGTCTGTGCTTTGGTTGCTTTGTTTGGTTTGGTTTGGGGTTGGGTTGGGGTTTTTTAATTACCTGAGGTTCATGTTGAGATTAGACAGGCAGCGCAGAGGACTCCAACCAACCGCCTCTCAGAGCGAATGAGCGAGGTGGCCGTGTGTCAGGGCTCAGAAGGATCCTTCTAACAGCTTCCACCAGCCATAAATATAGATGGGTTTTCTCTCTTCCTCTTCTTAACCTTTTTTCTGGTCGTTTTAGGGCATCCCTTTTCATATTTGTACTTCCAGCTGTCTAGGTGGTATTTCAACCTTTTCCATATTTTTCTAAGTCTTGTATTTAATGTGGAATGTCTAGGGCAGGATGCCCTAGACATTGTCACCGAATGTGATAAAAATCAGCTCTTCCCTCTGCTGTCAGAAGGTAGGGACATGGAGACCAGTGCTTCTGAGCATGTGGGTGTTTGGTAAATGAATGAAGATCACTGTTTGTGACTGCACCAGTAACAAACCCTCAGAACTTTACACCGGGCTATGTGTACTCCTAACTCCTGGGCAGCAGATTGTATGGACATAATTCTAGTCTGTCATACTTTTTTTTCAGCATCAATTACTTTGAATGCTTAAATATCCGATTTCCTGATATTTTTATTGTTCCATTTTCTTGTGAAGTGACCCCGACCCCCAAGTTGAAGTTGCTATAGCAATGAGGTCGGAGTCTGGCAGCCTGACGTGAGCTTGGGTTCAAGGCAAGAATGGTTTACGGTTCTGAAAGTCTGGGATATTCCATGACAAATGCCGCCAGAGATTAGAGACTCAAATCTTCTCCCCAGAGCTCAGACAGAATTGGAAAAAGAGAAAATTAAAGACAGGTTTAATTAACCTGCCAAAAAGAAAAAAAAATCACAGGATGTCTGTGTGTGAGGTTAAGAGCAAATCTAGTGATCAAAGAGACTGGAAAGGGTGCTCTGAGCAGGCACATTTCATATGCAGCCAGCTAATACTTCCGAATCTCCGAGAATCAAATCCCGCAATTATTCCAGCTGCGGGCTTTCTGCCGGAGAGGAGCTTCTGTGGGTGGGACTTGACCGAGATGAAGAGCAAGTTTCTAGGCAAATGCCCAGCTATGCTAGCTCTGGTCCAGAGCTCTCCCACAAAATTTCCTCCAGCGCGGGGCGCCCCAGGTGGAGGTTGGTAGACAGTGGAGGTGCCCGGGTGTAAGACAGTGTAAGTGCGTGTGTGTGGTGTGGTGGCCTGCATGTGGGGGTGTTGTGAGTGCAGGTGAACACATGGCTGTGTCACCGAGACGCAACACGCCCTCTCCTTGGCACATAGAAACTGCACTGCCAGCCCTCCTGGATGCAGGGCATGCCCCTGTCTGTCCAGCCGCCTGAGCGCCGGGCACATGCCCTCATTCCTCTCCTCCCTCATCTCCTGGCTGACATGGGGCAGGACATGGCCCTGGAGAAGGAGAGCTGCGTGGAAGGAGCCTGGTGCCTCCCGACTGGCTGTGTGGGGGAACCTGCCCATGAACCGCACTGTACCTGACACAGCGAGAAATTACAGCCAGGTGTCTGCACCCGGGCTGTGCTTCGGAGGGCTGTTTGGGACCCTCTAGGTTAACCAGCACAGCAGCCTGGAGTGACGAGCTTCGTCTCCTGGAGCTTGAGCTTGCATCGTTTGTAAATGGGGTTAATAAAAGCCTTGCCTTCAGAAGACTGTTGTGAAGATTAAATGAGGTACTAACAATGAAGGGCTAGTGCCATCATTGGCACGTAAAAATCACTTAATATATATCAGCTAATAGGAGCGTGGCAGCAGGCTGCTTCTCTTAACTAGCTGGCTTAGTTTATTGCTCCTACACGACTCTTCTTGTCATCATAACATGGAGTAATTGTTCTAACATACTTTTACTCATTCTGTAACAAACTAGAAGCCCGATGCACGAATTTGTGCACCAGTGGGGTCCCTCGGCCTGGCCTGCAGGATCGGGCCAAAACTGGCTCTCCAACATTCCCTGAGGGATCCCAGATTGCAAGAGGGCGCAGGGCCAGGCAGAGGGACCCCACCAGTGCCTTATCAGGGCTGGGGAGGGAGGTTGGCCAGCTGGGGAGGGACTGCGGGAGGGCTCCAGGGCGTGTCTGGCCCATCTTGCTCAGTCCCAAGTGGCTGGACCCAGCTGCAAGCTAACCTACTGGTTGAAACATCTGCCCCCTGGTGGTCAGTGCATGTCACAATAAGCGGTTGAATGGCCTTAGCATATCATTAGCATATTATGCTTTGATTGGTTGAATGGACAACCAGACAACTGGACACTTAGCATATTAGGCGTTTATTATATAGGATAGTCATTGAACATCTACTGTGTGCCAGGCGTGGTCAGAGATACTGGAGTGACGGTGGTGAATAGGACACATTTTCACGCATATGTCTAGCAAACGTGGACTTTTATTTTCAGCTTGTTATTTAAGGTTTGCAGTTTGTCCTCTGACTCAGGTCCAGATTTTCACTCTGCCTCAGAGACTGGACCCCTGACCACAGTGCTCCTTGTGTGCACCAGCACCCTCCCCACGGCATCCTTGGCATCGGCAACCAGAAAGCAGTATCCCCGGGAAAGGAGTCTACATGGTTTTGGTCTAACAAGATCCACACCCCTTGTTCTGCCACTGGCACCTCTGCCATCCTGTGATGGACAGACTCTTCCAATCTTCCCTCATGACTGTGTCTTTCTGGTGGGATTAGCTATACACAGGTCCTAGCTCTTGGAGTGACCACATGACTCATGCTGGCCAATCAGAGCCCTCCACAATCCCTGAGAACAGTAATTACAGATTAGACATGTGACTCAAGCGAGGACAATAAAGTGTTAAAATATTGACCAAGATGGGCTGTCTTCATGCTGGGAGTATCGGGCTCATCAGATACAAGCCTGAAGCTCTGGAGAGCGTGTGGCCATCTTTGGGACCACATGCCAAGAACCTGCCCGAGCCGATGCTGGGAAACTGAGTCCAGAGAAGAAAAGCCCTCAGTTCCTGAGGATTTTCTGAGTATCCAGATCCAGCCATTCCTAACATCCTGCCCTTGGACCTGTCAGTTAATTCAGCCAGATAATGTATTGCCTGAGGAAGTCTGATTGGTGCTGGGCTCCTTGGATCCACACATCCCTGGCTTCTCTGGAACTAGCTCTGGAGGCTGAATGGTCTGCAGCACAGTCAGGCACCTGAGACGAAGCACCTGCCCTTCAGTGTGAGAGCTGCCCTCCCTCCATGTGGGCTCCCCTTTCAGAAAAAGTTCCAACTCCTGAGCTCACACAAGTGGTGACAGACCCTCCTGGAGCTCTCCAAGCCCCAACTCACCTGGCTTCCTCCTCCTGCTTACCAGCCCAATGTACTCGCATCCCCCCATGTCTCTTAGGTGACATTTCCCCATTTATGACAAGCTCACCATTTCTACATAGAAGACAATCATTTAAATTTCTTCTGTGAGCCAATGGGGAAATTTAGGAGGCCAGCATCTCCTTTCTGGTCTCCTGGTCCCCAAATCTACAGAGATATACTATTTCCTTCCCAATACAGGAATCACTTTAGTGTAGACTTTTCCAATAAAATTTAAATTAATGTAATAAAATGCAGAATTGTAAATTAACGAACCACTTGCAGAATCTACACAATACAAACATCTCATTTAAGTATGGAATGTCTTCTATCAACATTGACTGAGGTTCCCAGGGGGGCTTAGTTGGTGGGAATTAACCTAATCAGTTCAGCTCAGTTAATAGCAAGCAGGTCCCTTCACTGGAATGTAGATTTGTAAACATTTCCTGAGCACCTACAATGGTACTGAATCCTATCCACGGCACCTCCACATGCCTTATCTTCTGAAATCCACATCACTCCAGATGTTGGTGGTGCACAGTGACCTGTACAGCTATGACCCTTTGACCAGCTCACCTTACCTGGGAGAGAACACAGACCATGGTTCCTCCTTCTCCCCACATCTGGAGTGTATTGCACTACCTGGGAGGCAAGGAAAGCAGAGAGTTAAAAGAAGTGATAAATCCTGTAGCTATCCTACATCTTTCATTCCCCAGGGTTGAAATCCTGTATGAAGTAGTTTGAGGCAGGTGGTAAAGGGAAAAGTAGTCGAGTGCACCTGAAAGCTAACATGTGGTAACTACAATTTGTTGAGTGCTCTCCGAAGGCCTGGCTGTTAGCTCACTGGATCTAAACAACAAGCATATCTGCTGGAAGTTAGTATCAGCAGCTTTCATTCACAGATTAAAGAGCAGGGCCATGGAGTTTACGAAGCTGCCTGAATTCATCCAGTTAGTAAAGGGAGAAACAAGGATTTAACCCAAACAAAAACTTTGCTCCAGAGCCTAATGCCTGACCACCATCTTCTCATACCTATAGAGAGATAGATAGCGATAGATAGATAGATAGATAGATAGATAGATAGATAGATAGATAGGAGCCTAATATGCAAATTGTCCCCTCGTTAGTTCAACCAGGAGTTCAATCGCTCGCTATGGTGTGTGTGGACCACCAGGGGGTGGTGCAGAACGAAGGAAGGCCCCGGTCGGTAGCTGAAAGGCTCCGATCAGCCCTGATCACTGGCCAGGCCTAGGGACCCTACCTGTGCACAAATTTTGTGCACTGGGCCTCTAGTGTTTATATAAAATAGGTGTTAGTATATCAAGCTGGTTATGAAGAACTACATGTTCAGATGACTTCTCATGATGGGAGATATGATAAATATCTTTATGAAACATTTTCTTTGATGCCAACTTTGTGTCAGCAATTGGGCTGGGAACTGTAGATACAATGGTGAACAGGAAAAGCAAATAAGCAAAACGACACAATCCCTGGCATCGCCGGGATGTGCAAAGGCTCTGTGTTATGTCAGAAGAGCTCAAAGAAGGACAATAAAACTGGAGCAACATAGTGGAGCCCATCACAGTGAGCCGAGGCTGCGGATGGCCGACCCAGAAGTGAGGAGCAGTCTTGTTTTTATTCAAAGAGCGATGGGAAGTCAATAGAGTTTTAATCAGGGAGTAGCAAGGAAGCATCATCTTTGGTCGCCCACGTACTCCTAAGCAGACTTGACAGTGTCTCAGGAAACTGGAAGATGGAGCGACAGCTCTAATCCCCACCCTCCTGGAGCACCTGCCCAGGTGGAGTCTGGTGAGTTGCTGGTCATCATCGAATGTGATGGATTCTATTCTCCAGAGTTGCCACCCAGGTGCCTCAAGGGTAAATGGCCTCCATCCTTCTATCTCATCACTGATTGCCTTGGTCTTAGGAACCAAGACCCAAAACAACTAGCTGGAACCATCATAGGAGGGCTGCTTTAATTCTCACACTTGGAACAAACTCTTTTTTACATTTTTTAATTACAAAAAAAAAGTTTTTAATTACAGTTTACACTCAATATTATTTTGTATTAGTTTCAGTTGTACAGCATCATGGTTAGACAATAATATACTTTACAAAGCATTTCCCCTGCTATTTCTAGTACCCACCTGGCATCATAGTTATTACAACATTATTGGCAATGTTTCCTAAGCTGTACTTTACATCGCATGACTATGCTGTAACTACCAATCTGTACTTCTCAATCCTTTCATTTTTAACCCCTCTGACACCCATCAGTCTGTTCCCTGTATCTCTGAGTTTGTTTCTGTTTTGTTTGTTCAAACTCTTCATACTGTAAAGAGCCACCTGGAGTCTCTTTCTCTGGAAGGAAGCTGTGGGCATGGAAGGAACAAGGAGTTTCTCATCATCTTCTCTCCGTAAACCAGACTTCAAAGGAGAAGTGATGCTTGAGCAAACATTTCAGAGTGTTTTGCTAACGAAGACGATGAGTCAAAGAGGTTCCCTGCCCTGCCCACGGTCATGGAATCCTTAGGTAGCAGAGTTTGGTGCACACGCCGTCACCTTCTCAAGTCTGGCTTTCCTACCCGTGCACCTGAGTGAACCCTGATGCTGACCTTGAGACTGGCTGCCCAACCCCATGTGGAGCCTCACCCCGTGCCACATCAGCAGACTGAGCGGGAAGGCAACCGCCACAAGGGCAGGAAAAGTCTGCTCTGCTCTCAGGTTCAGACATGCCTGCACATCAGTGCCTGCGGGATGAGGGAAAGAAATCCTGCCCACGGGATGCCCGGCGGCTCCTTTGTTGGAAGCATCCAGACTTCTCACTTCAACCCCTCCAATTGCGGAATATTCATCTCTATGTCCTCATCACCCACCCAATGTCTGACACATGCTAGGTGCTCAATATATGTTTGCCGAATAAATTAATGCATGAATGGATATCTTCCTGAGAGCATGCTCTGATTTTTCTCCTGTGGTACTATAACAGAATACTCCGGGCTGAATGCAAAATATTCCACATCAGTCTGATTATTTAGGGGTGGAACCATCACCTCCTTCAGCCTACGTACTATGATTCTATTGACGTGATGTAAGACACAGTGCATTTGTAAATGACTGTGTGGGTGTTCATTTCATGTCAGTGGGTCAGAGAAGACCATATTGCTGCTGGAACTCATTCAGGCCTGGAAAGTCGTGGGCTGCTCAGACAAGGCAGGAGGAACAACACAAGGTATAGGGTGAGGCAGTGGCTGTGCCCAGGAAGTCTGAACGAGGCCAGCTGTGCGGGAATTAGGGATGTGCACAGCGTCTGTGTGGGCAACAGACCCTTACAGAGGAATGGTTGTGCAAGGGTGCCCCACGGAGTCAGTGAACCAGGGGGCAGTGACTCAGGGTCAGGAGGGTGATCACCATTATGCTGACAGACCTGAGGAATGAGGTGAGTCAGAAACCAAACCCTGAGATATGTGTCCCTCCAGGAGGAAGCTGGGGGCACCTCAATATGGAAGGCACATGTAGGCCTCCGGAGCGCAGTCCTGCAGCACTGGTCTTGGGTCTGAATGGATGCAAGGGAGACTTTGGGTAAATGAATCCCAAGATGCTGTGTCAAAGGGGTGATTTTCTTCCAATATATACGAATTAGCTGCTACAAGCCAGGGGGCCAAAGTATAGCTGACCCACTGAAATAGAAGTTTACGCAGCTGGCATGCCACGATGCGGGGGTAAGGTGGTCTCCAGTGCAGATAGAGGCTTCTGTCCCGCGAAGTCGTCAAAGGAACCAGGTCCTTCCACCTTGTCATTCCACCCTGTTCTATATGGCCCGACCTTGCTCAGCACCATCATGTCCACATTGCACCCCCAAAAGGGGAGAAAGAGAGGAGGGCAGGCTTTTAAGAAGTCAGAGAGAAGTTTCACACTCCATAGGCAAGAACTTCACCACGCGGCCACACCCAGCTGCAGGGGAGGAATGGGAAGGTCACTGAGCGCTGTTGCAAGCTGAGTCCCCTAGGAGCCGATGCTGAGATGGCATTTGGGGTGCAAGGTGCTCATTAGAAACCAACACCTATGGAAAGGAGGATGAAGCAGGTCAAAGGGATTCCTCAACTGACCTGGTGGGAGATTCTAGACTAAGAATTGCCCATCCGAGATGACCCCTGATGGACTGAAATGGCTGGACCTTTATATGTCTGCCTCATGCAGTCGCCATATTCAGGCCACCCCAGGAAGGGCATGAACGCAGGTGAGGCGGGAAGACCTGGAGAGAACTGATAAAAACCTGCCTGCTGACACCCTCCCCCAGCTGGGCAACAAGCTCCTCCTTGGAAACAGACCCAGGCAGCCCACGTCAGTGCCTCCCAGGCGGCATGTGCCGGGAAGCAAGCTCAGGAAGCACGGACGGTGGACAATGAGCACTTCGGTGGGTATGCAGGACGGAAGTGCTTGGAAGGACATCTGCTCCTTCAGCAGCGAACAAGGGTGCAGGGCACCTGGTCCTACGGAGCTCGCAGTGTTGGAGAAAGACGGAAATAAGTGAGTAAAAAATACATAAACAAGATGATTGCAGATGAGGAAAAGCCTGTGAAGATATTCCAGTGGCGCAGCGAGTGGCTCTGGGAGTTACTTTGGATGCGGAGTTCAGAGAAGGCTTCTCCGAGGAGATGATATTCGCACTGAGAACAGAAGGAGGCAGAATGGGGACAAAGAACAGCATTCCAGGCAGAGGGAATGGCATGTGCAAAGGATAGGAACAAACTTGACTCTTTCAAAGAACAGGAAGACGCTGTCATGACCTGAGGTTTGGGGGCAGAAAGGAGAGGTAAGCCATGTGGTCAAGTAGTCAGATCAAGTTCTATTTAGTAAAGAGTTCAGGATTCATTCTAAGTGTGATTGAAGCCCGGTAAGTATGAAAACAAAGGAATGACAACTATTTCAATCAAAATTCTAATAAACTTGCTATATTTTCATGGAGAAATTATTTCTGGAACTATCTTTTCAACCTATTTAACTCTTGGATCAATTTCCTATACATTATAGTTAAACTGCTTCCAATTGTTTTTCTATTTTCATTTTACTGAAATTATTTTCTTATGTATCAATTTCACAGCAAATATTTTACTCTTATTATAATTCCAAGCTCAGAGAAAAGAATGACATGGGAACTGAGGCGTGGCCAGACCAGTCCTTTATCTACAAGCAGGATATTTATCTTCACGCCAAAACACCCCAGCACTGCATAAAAACAGTCTTCATTCCCTATGATGTCCGGATCCATTTCTCCTTGAATTTCTTTGTGCTCCTTTCTTGATCTGTCTGGTTTCTTCTCGGGTTTCATAGAAGTCAAGATTCTTTCTTTTTTAAAGAAAATAAAGCCAACTCTAAATCGCTCCATAAAGTTTCAGTGCATTAGTTTATAACTAGCTTCAGCTCTGGCTGGGTCCAAGAACTCGGATAATGTTATGCACATTCAGTACTGGCCTCTACTGCTCTGAGGTATGCTTTATTGATCATAATCCTGACCAGTTACTTTATGGCCAGAATGTCTCCAGGTGGTGGCCCACAGCAGCTCCATAGATGTATATCCTACCACTTAGCAAATGCAGAAAGCAAAAAAAGGAAAAAACAAACAAACAAAAAAATCTTGCTTCCATAATTTCTGGCAAACATCCCAGGACTTATTCTAGATTTGGGTTATATGCTTACACCTGAACCAATTATTTAGCCAAAGGGATGTAGGCTCTGGTGGGCTCGCCCACTCTTTGGTGCAGGGGTGGAGCCAGCCCCTCCGGTACCATATCAATTTAGAATAGAGACGTTACCTTCCTATTAGAAGGAGGAAGCTCTCGGTAACAGAATAAAAGGGAACCGCTGCTGGGCAGTGACTGCGACAGTTCCGGAGCCGTGACACCCCTTCCATCTGCAGCTCCATGTTCTCCCGTCAGAACTGCGCTCCTCCAGCTGCGGCTCATGTGTGACCTCGGCTCATCTGTGTTCCTGGCGCTCCAGTGTCACTCCTCTGCCCAGCGGGGTCTTTGTTCTCTGTCCCCATCAGAGGACTTCATCACTAGACTCACCCGCTACCCAGAAATAGGATTCAGGTGGAGCAAACCTACAGCGAGAGCTGATTGTCAAAACAGCCACCTCCGAGGCCCCCGTTCAGGGACACATTCTCTCTGCACCCCTGCAGCGTCAAGTTGCTGAGCCAATGCCTAATTCAAAGGCTAGAATCCATTAAACGCCAAAGCAAGAGGCAGAAAAAGAAATCCCCTCATTAAATCTATGTTCAGTGGGGTGTGTACATAATTCATCCCAACAGCATCAAATATAAACGCCCCAGTGTTGGGGGAGTGGAGCTGGCCCCACAAAAGTCTGAGCTCACTTAGAAGGAGGTGTCGGGAGAACAATCCTGGCAAAGACCTCCGAGTGCTAATGAGGGCTGGCACGGGAGAGTTCCAGCAAGGATCTTAGATGAGGACATGCTCAGCAATGCTGCCTCCCCGCCAGCCTCTCTGTGGGCACCGCATGTTTATAAACTCAGCTCCCATCCCCTCCGAGCGACTGCTGGGCTCCCAGCGCTTCAGAAGTGCATGGAATGGAGGTTCCCGGGGCTGTGGATTAGACTGTAAATTGAGTGCGGGAAGGGTGGGCTTCTGCTCTCTCAGCTCTGCTCAACTGCAGGCGGCACCACCTCCAACCTGCAGCTGCAGACTCCCCTTGGCTCCATGCAGGACCGACCTGAACAGGAAGGGCTCTGAGGAGTCCTGTGGTGCAGAGATAAGGGTCTGATGAGCTCAAGGGAAGCTTTCCTACAAGTGGAAGCCTTACCACCCACCTCACCACAATTGTATTTGCATCTGCTTTGATCAACAGCATGCGTAGCCTGCTTCTTGCTGGTCTCTTTCCAAGGATTGCCTCCTGTCACCATGGCTGACCCTAGTGTCAGTTTATAACCTCGTCCTCTGCGCTTCATCGTCTTCTTCATCATCATCATCATCATCATCATCATCATCATAGCTGCTGTTCATCTAACATTTATTATGACCTGAGGACTGTGTTAAATTCTATACATGCATAATTTCACTCAAGCCTGACACATACTAATTCTTCCCTCGTCAGGGCGTTTGCACCGGTTCCTAGAATTGGCTTTGCTCGGCTCTTTAAAAAGCTTCCTAGCCTCAAGCTAAATGCCATCTTTTCAGAGAAGGTTTCCCTGATGATCCCAAATTCGGTGAGACTTCATCCAGCCTAGCCACACTCCTATTGCATTCTTTTGTTTCCTTTAAAAGTGCTTCGCTGTCTACCTTCCAGTCAAGTCCACCTACTTGTCTAGCTGTTCTGTAGAGTGCCAGCAGCCGGGGGAGAAGCAGGAAGTCATTCCGTCCTGCTCTTTGTCACACCTGTCTGCACTGCCCAGAAAGACACCTGAACAAAGTCAGTGCTCAGAAAGCATTTGTGCAATAGACAGCTGTATGGGGCAAGCAATATTATGGTCCCCATTTTCTCTATAAGAAAGCTTAAGACCAGACGGTGTATATAATTCATTAATTTCCCCAATGTTACAGGGTCCCAAGTTAGAAAACAGGACTGCTGTTTACTGCAAATCGGCTCCTGTTTGAGCCCCAACCACAGTGCTGCCAAAACAATTCATCCCACTCCTTCCTAAGATTGACTCCACTTCGGATCAAGGTCAACTTCACCAGAAGTTATTGTACTGTGACTTGGACAGTAGTTTCTTAGAGGTCAGCTTTGCAGACCAAATTTACCTTTCCCTGCTTTGTCACTCCCTCCCAGACCATGTCACCAAGTCATTCATGATCATGCATTTATTTGAAGCACTTGAGAGGATCGATGGGCTTGAAACACTGGCAGGTACCCCCCCGCCCCCCCCCCCCCGCATGGCTGTGTCCACGGCACCAGACTTCCTGATTGGGAGAGAGGAAAGAGGCAGCCATTCTTCAGGCGGCCAAGAACCAAAGATTTAATGTATTAGGAACTAGGGGCACCGTATTTGAGTCCCTGTCATCTCCTTTAGTCCTGAACATTGGTTTGTCAAAAATATCGGGGAAATCAAATTGAGTTAAGCTTTACCCATACTCATTCCAGATAATCCCCCTCTTCACGGGGGTGAGGAGTTTGGATGACGAGAGATAAGGTGCTCACACTGCTCTTAGGAATCAGAAGATCCAGGTCATAAACAGTTAATATCCTTAGTAACATCTAAGGTGCCGGGTACTTAGTCAATTCCATCAGAGGTTAAAGGGAGTGTGGGTGAGTTTAACTCCAATTTACAATGTTGTTCTGAAAGAAAGCCCCTTCTGATTTCAGAGAGCTGACCTGCAAGGAAGCCCCGGGGGCTGTAACGATCCAGCAGGCCTGTCTGCTAGGATTTAGAGAAGAGGCTTTCAGAGATCACTTAGCCTGTTGTCAATGGACTTTATGGATATACAGGACCATACAGTGCAAGAGGGATCCATCCATCACCCAAGGACTCATGCAGCTCCCCAGCCTCCCAGTTCTCGGATGCATAGCAGGCTTCCCCCAAAGCCAGGACAGTTGCCAACTCTTCCTAAGGATGGTGGGCGAAGGCGTTGGTGCTCCCTGCATGTGCACTTCTCAGAGGAGGAAGTGAGTGGTTGAGCAGGTGCCACTGGTGTGGAACCCCTCCAGTGGGCTGAGTCCACTCCGGCACCTCTGAGGCTGCCTGGCCCTGACACAGGTGCATGGCATTAGGTAAGCCCAGTATTCCCCAAGGCAGAAGGCAGCTGTGAGGGTCAAGGGAGGCAGCATCTATGAGCGTACCTGGTTGAGTTCATAAAAACCATGCCTTCATTTTGCTAACAATGTCCACTCATTACTTCCCAGCACTCCCCTCCTGCACCCTACAATCCATCTGTTGGAGACAAATGTTGGACCACAAGTTCCAGCAACTTTAGTTCTTGAATTCAGCTAAGAAAGAATTCAGAGCCAAGAACGAAAACACAAAAGGAAGTTTATTTAGGAAAAAAGTCACCGAGGTGGAAGAAGTGAGCCAGCTGGGCTGCATGGACTCAGGAAACAAGTTACCGAGGCAAAAGAAGGGCCCTTGGAACTTAGGAGGAAGGAAGGGAGGAAGGAAGGAAGGAAGGAAGGAAGGAAGGAAGGAAGGAAAGAAAGAAAGAAAGAAAGAAAGAAAGAAAGAAAGAAAGAAAGAAAGAAAGAAAGAAAGAAAGAAAACAAGCCTGAGGGAAGAAGATGGGGGAAGGCGTGGCCATGCTTCAGAGAGAGAGAGAGTGCACACTGGGTCCTTTGTCTTAAGGGATTTTATCAGTTTTCTAAAGGTGGGATTTTAAGTGAGGTTTCAGGGGAGCATCTCAATAGAATAATCATCAACTTTCAGATGAGTCTCCTCAGGGTTTTGGTCTCCATTGATTGGTCAGCACAAGGGCAGGGGGTCGTTAGTCAATGCATCTGGTCCTGAGGGCAG
The DNA here is from genome assembly GCF_951640355.1 of Cnephaeus nilssonii. Lineage (NCBI taxonomy): Eukaryota > Metazoa > Chordata > Mammalia > Chiroptera > Vespertilionidae > Cnephaeus > Cnephaeus nilssonii. The sequence continues at coordinate 8,764,501 of NC_137073.1, forward strand.
CCATGTCTTGCTTTGCTCCTTTTTTGGGACTGGAGCTGAAGCACAACTGAAGCCTAGATGTCATCTCTAGTTTGACCAAGATCCTGTCTCTCTGTTCCACAGACCCGAGGCTTTGTTCCTAAGATTACTTGGTGTGGGTCAGAACCTCACTGTCCTGAGGGCCCAAAGCTTAAGGGCTTGTATGGGAGTCGTATGAGGCTATTCTCTGGCCCCCTGTTCCTTCTCTAAGGGGGTCTAAACTGCATGAGCAGTGCCATGCCAGGGGAGGAAAGGTCTCCCTGGGGGAGGTCCTAGCCTATAATATTTGTTTTCTCTAGTTTTGCTGGTTGCTAGGCACCCTGGACTTCTATCCTGGTGACATTCAGCACCTGGCCCATGGCTCCTGCTCCACCCAGGCCTGTCCACCTGCCTGCTCTGGCACACCCACATCAAAATTATCCTCACCCTGAAGTACGCCCCGCTGGCTCCCATGGTCACAAACTGCACAGGGGGTTCTGCAGCCTCGCTCACCAGCCACTCCCGCACGGGACGCCCCACACCCCCACCTTTCACTGGCATTTGCATCGCTCGGGTCTCTCTGAAAATGTCACTCCCTTCTGGCTTCCTGACCACATGGCCCTGCTGTGACCCCAGCCCCGATGCCAGCGCGGTGCCTGTCCAGCTGCCCAGCCTTCCCTCTCACCAGCCCCCTCCCAGGAGAAGGATTGCTAATTTACCAGGCAAAAATCCAGAACACCCAGTGAAGAGTGAGTTTCACGTAAACAATAAACATTTTTAGTAGATAACTGACAATGACTAAAAACAGTATTTGTTGTTTGCCTGAATTTCACGTTTACCGGGGTACTCTCTACTTCACCTGGCAGCCGACGCGGACGTGGACTCACAGAGGAGCTGGCTGTCTCATTGCTGGAGACGGCACGTCACTTACACACCTGGAAACTCCCGGCCGGAAGTCCAATTACAACCATGGAAATGGGGCTCTTCCTGAATCTGCCACCAGGTCTCTGTTGATGACAAAATCAGAGGCCTGGCATTGCCACCTACTGAAGTGCCTCCAATCTGGCATAGAGAACGTGGCTCGTCTCCAAAGCACGGTCACTCAGACTTCCACGCCGGTTCAGGTTTAAGCAGAAAACCCTCTCTTAGTGCTAATCCCTGCTATCTGTGCTTCCCAGCGAAACTGCCCTGAAGGCTCTTCCCAGATATCAGGCTGCCACGAGCAGGCCAGGCGGGGCCGAACTGCTGGGAATGGCACCTTGGGGACCCAGGCCGCCATGCGCCTTCAGACTGGACAACGGTTTTGCAATGTGAATGCCCAGGCAGTTCTATCCCAAGAGCGCCAGTGCCTCCTCCTGCTGCCTGGCCTCCATGCGAGCATCCGGACGGTTTAATTAGACCTGAGTTTCAGGAGGAGGGCCTCTGTGCTGCAGAACACTCCTGAGGAAGAGACAGATTGCTCTTCAAATCTCTCCTTTCTCCCCAACATGTGTAAGCTTTGCATAACAATAGTTCTTTTAAAATTCTGTGTCAATGGATCCTGCTTCAGATATTTGTCAAATGAATAAGTGGGGTGGGGAAAATGCAGATATTGAACATCTGCTATGAGGCAGTGGGCTAAGTGCTTTGTATTTTTATCTCATTTGAATTTCACAGAAGCACTATTGAGGCAGAGATAATATTCACATTTTTACAGGAGGAAACTGAGGCTCAAAGAGATTAAGTAAGCACATAGGCGTTGTAAGAGTTTGGAATCTGTTTAGTATTGTAGGAGGAGCGTATTTCCTCTACATCATTGACTTCAGACTCAGCTGTGTGACTTGCTCTGCCCCAAAAGGGGTTTGGGTCTGACACCTAAAGGGGCTTTAAGAATGTATGCTCACATGTTCTGGCCTAGCTCACATGTTCTAGCATGGCTCTGGTGTTCTGTCGACATGTCATGCAAACATGGTAAAAGTCATGCAGGGTCCCCTGAACTTTCCAACTAGGCTTCAACTTTTGCACTTCTGCATTTGTCTCTATACTGTCTACCTTTAACAGAAATCCTGCTGTCAGTTTAATCAGAATCACCCCTTACCCCGATATTTACTCTTAGTGATTGTCTGCCTTGCTCCTTTGCTAGAAATTCCCACTTTTCCTGGTTGTGTGCAGAGTTGAGTCCAATTCTCCCTCTCTGGGAGACCCCATGGCAGTGGTCTCCACACCTGTCCCAGTGGCCCTTGGAGAAAGTCTGCCTTACCATCTTCAGCAAGTGTAACAAATACATTTTTCTTTAACATGAACCCTGATGGCTGCTGGTCCGGGGAGGACCAGACGCATGGGACATACTGACCTCGGCCCCTGTTCACTTGCTTACAGCTTGAGGCAGGGCTACCGAGCCGAGCACGGCCGAGGTCAGCTGGACTGTAACCGACTGCAAGCACTGTAGCCACGGAGATTCCCAGATTGTTTTCCAAGCAGCAGAAGCGGGTCATTGCAGCAAGGAGAGGACTTGCCCAGATCTCAGCTGTACTATTGAACCCATGAATTTGTACCACGCGAGCTCATGCCTGGAGCACAGCAGGTCCCACTCATCAGGCAGAGAGCACTAAGTGTCCAGGCTGCAGATTTAGAGACCAGAAGCCGGCAGAGGGGCTGAGGGCCTCTAGGGAAACCCTAAAGCAGGGCTTTGGAGCAGGAACAAGATTGTCAACATGTATTTCCCTGGAAAAATCAAAGTTCTCACCTCCTCCTACTCCTCCTTTTCTTCATCCTCCCTTCTTCTTCTCCTTCTCCTTCTTTTTCTTTAGTATTTTCCTGATTTTTTCCCGTTCATTTCATTTTTATTAACCCACTAGAGGCCCGGTGCACGGATTCATGCACCAGTGGGGTCCCTCAGCATGGTCTGCGGGGATCGGGGCCAAAACCGGCAGTCCAACACCACCTGTCACTCCTGCCTGCCACCCCTGCTCATCCTGGTCCCACTGTGCCTGCCCCTGCCCGGTAGGCTCGCCGAAATTCCCCAAATGGGTACATATCTTCTTTGTCACCTGATCCTTTACTACATTCATTATAGCTTTAAAGACCCTGACTGATGGATAGTTACAATATCTCCCAGCCCTGAGTCTGGTTTTGTTGACTGTTTTATCTTTTCATAGTGTGTGATTTTTTTTCCTGTTTTTTTTCTGTGTTTCATAGCTTCATACTGAATGCTGAATACTATATGTAAAAGAACATATATGTAAAAGTGAGCCTGAAGGGAGTTATAGTTGGATCTGGACGTGGGCGAGGCTCTTCTGACAGGCCTTCAGAATTGGGTGTTGGGTCATTTTAGTCTGCAGTTCCCCTGGGATTAATTTTGTTGTTGTTGCCACTGCTTCAGTGTAACACAGTCTTCAAATTCCTCCAGGAGCCGCTACCTCATGCTTAATGCGAGGCCTACGTTTCCACAGGGTTTTCCTCATGTTCCTCGCAGGCCCTGTGTGCCTCTCCCGAAGGCGTCTTTCTCTCTGGCCTTGCCCTGTGCTCGGCAGTCGGTCTCTGTTGCTCAGACAAGGCTGGTGCTGGGGCAGGGAGTCCCTCCCCTCTCCTACCCCAGCCTTTGCCTGAGGTAGATCAGTGCACGTGAACTTCAGGGTGGGGCTTTCTCAGCAGTTCTATTCCTCCCCCTAAGACAAACCTTTGTCAGGCAGCATCCTGTCCTCCTGCCCTCCACCCTGTGCAGCTAAACGGTGCCTGGTATAAAGCAGGTTCCCGCTTCCATGACAGCAGCAGCCGGCTGTTGTCTAGTGTTGGTGTCATATCCGGGGAGGTCTCTATCCCTCTCCCGGAGGCATTGTCCCAGTGTCCGGGCAGAGCCAGGGGACCGGAAGGTCTTACTGTCATCCCCAGAGGCACACAACTTTGGTCGTATGTTTGGAAGGTTGTGACTGGGACAGGGATGGTTCTTGCCATCTCACAGTGAAATATCGCTTTTGCTTTATGTCAGTAGAAGGTGTGCGGAATAGGTGGGTCCTGCCTGTCTCAAGTGGCAGGTGATCACTATCCCATGCCCTCTGTGGGCCTGAGGCACAGATGGCTTCCGCAGGGGTTCCGACTCTGCTCTCAGACCTGCAGGCCCTGTAGGCCTGAGACACTGAGGGGTCCCTGGCACAAGGGGGCAGAGGGTAGAGGGGCCACTGGATAGACTCCCAGTTGTAGGTGGTGGGACGAAGGAAGTGTACAGTGGGTGAATTTGGTATCCAAGGTGTCAGATAGGAGGAGCTATGACAGAGAATGGCCATAATCTTGAGTGAGATGTCACTAGGATTGCATTCCAGTTGGCAGGCCCAGGTCCAAGCAGAAACCAGAAACTGGTTTGGGATTTCCCTACTCTGGGCCACAGGCCGAGGTCAGGTACTAGAGAGACATTATCAGGCATCTAGCAGTAGAACTGAGCTGGGAGAAGACAGGTCTAGACAAGGGGTCTGGATGGTGGAAGATGGGGGCAAGGCATCCACTCTGGGGGCAGTGATGACCTATGTGGGCTGCTAACTGCACCCCTTGTTAGCTGTGTGAGCTTCGGCGAGTTACCTACCCTCTCTGGGCTTTGGTTTACCATCTCTACAATGGGAATAAATATAACCACACTACCTAACATTTAGCGTTGTGTAAAAACTCAAGGAATGAATAAGCATTTAATAGTATCTGGGTCCAGCCGAGGTCACTCAGTGGTTGAGCGTCGAACTATAAACCGGGAGGTCACGGTTCCATTCAGGTCAGGGAACATGCCCGGGTTGCAGGCTCAATCCCCAGGAGGCAGCCAATCAGCAGTTCTCTCTCATTATTGATGTTTCTATCTCTCTCTCCCTTTCCCTTCCTCTCTGAAATCAATAAAAATATTTTTAAAATAAATACATAAATAAATAAATGTGTCTGGCACACAGCCATAGATCAATAAGTATTGGCATTATTGGATTGATTCTGGCTCCAGGATTTTTAGGAAAGGGTTGAAGGAAATGCCTGACATTTCCACTTGTTCATCTCTGCTCAGCAGGGTGGAAAGGAGAGGGGATGGAGAGCAGGAGCCCTAGCCGAGTCCAGAACACGCTGAGATGGAGGGTGCCCGGAGTGGACTGCGAAGTAAGAAAGGCAGTCGGCAGCTGGGTGAGGAGCCAGGTTGAGCTGAGAGGGGAATCGTGCCTGAATCCTGGGGAGGAACACTGGAGAGCTCAAATGTCTGCACACACATTATCCCAGTCCTATTTCAGAACCGTCCGTTCATCTTACTCCTTCTAGAAGGAACATCCGAGTGGGTTTCAATGTATCAGACACTCTGCTATATTCTGTTGGCTAAGACAGACACCATCTCTACTCCATGGGGCCCATAGTCCAATGTGAGAGGAGGCAGGACCCGGCGCAGATGGAGGAGGCATGGGGGGCGGGGGGAGCTTGAAGGGCCTGGAGAAAAGAGTATGAAACTAGGAAAGGAAAGAGCATGTGCAAAGGGAGGTGTGAGGGAGCATGGCACCTTTAACATGTGAGGGGACTAGGACCAGACCAAGACCTGGATGCTGGGCTCCAAAAGAGTGCGTACCCACTGTACTGTGATGAGGAAACTGAGGCTCAGAGGTGACATGACTGTCAAGGGATCAACCAGTCAACAACAAGGCTGGGCGTTGAACCCAGGTGTGGCACACACACTGAAATCCTCGCCCCTGCTCACCACGCTGGGCCCGCTCAGGTGTCCCCGTGGCTACTCGTCATGGCCAGCCTCCTTGAAGGGCACAGGGCAGGGGTGTTCCCAGCGGCCCCAGGATTCCTCCTGCCCCGGGTCTATCTGGGTGGGAGACTGGCCCACGTGGGAGTCTCTGCTTGAAGGGCCCTTGCCCAAGCCTTTTACCTCCCACTTGGAAAGTGCAATATTGAAAATCAATGGGGAGAAAGTGTCTGAGAGGAAAACTAAATCAAATATCCCGATACAGAGAAGTTAATCATCCAAAATTAACCTCATAACGTCTAGTATCAAACTGATCTATAAAGAAAATCGATGCGAGCAAATGCAGCCCCGCAGCCTTCGCCCCCGCGCTGGCTGCGCCTGGAGACAGGACACAGGCCTCCCTGGAAACCAGCCACAGCCCCACAGCCTTGTATATTTAGCCGCGGGCTCTCACAGGATAGTTTTCATATATGTTTCTCGTCCTGCATGTGCTTAAATGCCGTTCTTAGAGACTTAAATAAGATGCACTTCGCTGAAATTGTCCTTTACCGAGAGCCACGTGGTTCCCACTGAGGCAGACAATCCAGCACGGTGTGGTTCTGAGCAGGACCAAGGTGCTCATGGGAGATGCAGCCCTGCCTCCTGCCCGGAGCAGCGCAGTGATCTCCAGGCGGGAGGCCTGAGAAACGGAGTGGTCAGAACAGCGGGCATCTCTGGCAAATCCAGGAAGGCCATCTGGTCGTCAGAATGAGGGAAGACGCCAGGAGTGGCTGGGATAGGGACGGACCCCTGAACCGCGACCTCTCCAAGCTATTTTTTAATCTGTGAAATAGGAGGGATTTTTCTAGATGAAAGTATTTCTGTGGGGCGCTCACTGTCCTTCTCACTAAGTGTGTAAGCCCTAGTGAGTCCAGAGCAGCAGCCGCACCCAGCAGGCTCCTCTCCGCGGTGAATGAATGGACGGAAGCAGCTCAGTGGAGTCCAATACCTGCTCTCCAGGAATGCCTCCTCTTTAGCAAATGGCGGTGAGATGATGTTGATGATAATACTCATCACAACACTTAGTAGGGGTTGACCGTGTACTCTAAGCTCGCTGCCTGGCATGTGTTTTCTTACTGGATTTTCATAACGACATCTTGTGCTCAAATTATGGTCATCCCTACTTTATAGGCCAGGAGGTGAGGCTCCGAGGGGCTCGGTGGTGGGCACAAGTCTGCAGAGCTGGTGGTGGAGCAAGATGCCAATCTACAGAAGACTAAGTTCTTAACCCCTGTGTTCTACACACGACGATGACCATGGTGATGCTGCTGGTGATGGGGATGATAAGGACGGGGATGGTGGTGATGATAGTCATGGTGGGCATAGTGCTGAAGGAGAAAGAGAGAAAGAGGCATGACCTTCCTCCGAAGGCTGGTCCTGTGGAACTAGGTTTGGATGCATGGTATCCAAACTTGAGCATGATTTCTGCCGTCTCACAGGAGCAGGGTGCACACAGTCAGGCTGTTCCTGTTAGTCCCCTGGCTGCTGCAGGGCTCCAGACAGTCGTGTGGGTTCGGGGCCCAGGAACCAGCTCCTAAAGAAAGACTGCGTGAGGTCTGGGCAGTCTGGGCAGAGTGGAGGAGTCCCAGCCAAGTTAGCCGCAGGCTCTGACCGCAGGCTCAGTGGACAGCTGGGAGCCAACTAGAGAAATCAAGGCAGCTATTCAAACATAGGACTCACTTCAATGGGTGGAAGATTTTAGAAAATCCACTACTGAATGGAACTGTAGATGTCCATGGCTCCCCCATCCCCAATCCAACTATAATTTATTCACCCAACAAACACTTATAACGTACCATGTGCTAATGCTGGGGATACAGCAAGAATGAAATGACCCAGCTCATGCTCTCATGGACCACCTCCTAGTGCTTAAATGCTGTTCTTAGAGACTTAAATAAGATGCACTTCGCTGAAATTGTCCTTTACCGAGAGCCCACTGAGGCAGACAATCCAGCACGGTGTGGTTCTGAGCAGGACCAAGGTGCTCCATGCGAATAGACAGACAGCAAGCCAATGCTGGACCGTGGCAGGTTATGGAGTAATAAGACGAGGTCCCGTGGAAGAATGGAGCAGGGGCGCTGTAGGTAGGGCTGTAGGCAGAGATGTCTTTGAAAATACTAACTTACCTAAAAGAGATCAAGCAGGGAGGCAGAGGAAGAAGGCAGAGGCTGGGGTCGGTGCGAGGCTGGAGGGAAGGACCAGAGCCGCCCGCACCTGAGAATCACCCTGAAGTCTAACCCAGCGGCTGATGCAGCCCGAGCTCCATCAGTGTCTCCGAGAGTCCTGCTGATGGCACCAGCTCCTGGCCGGGAGCTGGACGGTCCCACAGAGAGGGCACCGCTCCGGGGGGCAAACCCCCTGAATAGACAGGCTTCGCAGAGGGCTGGCGTGCGGGGTCCACATGCCTGAGTGTGCCCCACATGGAGTCTCATGCTCCCCTGCTTTCCGCAGTCTCTTCCTCCAGGGGACACTGACCTCCCTGACCTCCCCAGGACTGTCCTGGCTGGGCCACGGAGCACCCACGAGCTTCCATTACCAGCCACAAACACCTGGAATTCACCTCGAGTCTCTGGACCCAGGATCTGAGGGGCCAGGCTGCAGCTCCAGTCTCGGCTCCTCAGGTCACGTTCGCCTGTGGCCCACCTGCAGCGCCCCTGCTCGCTCTTCCAGTGACCTCGTCTCATCACTCCGTGACCTTCCACAGCCCGGCATTGCCTTGCTCTTCCCACTGTGTGTGTGTTGGAGGGGAAGGGCATAGGTTTCTGTCTCACTGATGCTGGGCTTGGCCGTGTGACCTACGGCAGCCAATGGGATGTTAGTGGGCACAATGCAGGCAGAGGCTTAGATGTGCTTGCATGGCTGGGCTCACATTCTTGTGCTCCTATCAAACACTAGGGAAGGGAACGGCCTGGATAATTGCTGACCCTGCAGACTGGCTCCAAAATGAACACGGGGGACACACCTACATCAAGCCCTCAGCCTGGAGCCAGTTGACTGGCAACCTGACGCAGGGTGACCAGCTGAGCCGGCCCTAACCAGCCTGCAGGCATGACAACAGGTACATGTGGTTGTGAGCCAGTGGTTTACTTCATAGCTTCTGTAGCAACAGATAACACATGTTTGTGTTTCACGTGCTTTCCCCGCTTTGAAGCTGTGAGCAACTGAATGGCAGATGCTGCTCCTTGTATATATAAAGCTACATCCCCCTAGCCCGACGTCTGATTTGCACATAGAAAATGCCTAATGTGTGTTTGAAGAAAGGAAATGGAAGGAAGGGCAACACAAAGGAAAGACTTGGCTAAAACGGGCTTTTTATTGGCACCTGAATTTAATGATTAAGGCCTATGTCAAGGAACCTGTCAGGAAAGATTCAGAAAGGAGGAAACGCAATGGAAAGTCACCAAAATGACCGCCTACCCACCTAAATTCATTTTAGAAAGAATGGAAATGAGACCCTCGGCCGTCGTTGAGGCTGTCCAACTTGTACAAAGATGGAATTGCTCGTGGCGGCTGCACTGGACTGAGACCATGACATCTCCTGAAGGAGATGAAGGGGGTGACAGAAGACTGGACAGAGCCGCGGGCTGGGGACGCTTCTGAGGCCGCGGGGCAACCACGGGACAGGGCCTCCTGCTCCCTCCGACCCCCGTCAGGATTTCACCCACAGGTGACTGGGCATGCACTATCTTCCCTAAGCCTCCCCATTTACAGAAAGAACTTGTACTTTTTATTTTCATCTTTCCTGACACCTCAGAGAGCACCAAGAGGAGTTCACTTTTCAGATCCAAATGTTTTTCCATTTCCAGGGCCGTGCCTTCTCCAGGCCAGGAGGATGAAAAAGTACCGTAGCCTCCCTCGGAGGCCCTCTAACTCACATCAAGACCACCCTGTTAATAACCCCTCCTGGCACTGTGTCAGGCACTTACATAAATTATTTCCTTTAGTCCCCAAGTCTATGGCAAGGAGTGAGGGGAATAAATACCACTACTTCACAGATGAAGACACTGGGGCTCAGAGAGGTTAGTAACTTGCTTTTGGTCATGTAGTTGGAAACATGCAGACTTAACATTCAAATGCAGGACAATTGGAAGTCAAGTTCACGCCATCATATGCCATCTCACATCCCTGCTCCCAGGGCCCCCTCCAGGAGACGCTCCTGCCAGTTTGACGAAGACGCTCACTGACAGCGAAGGCTGCAGCAAACAGAGTGGAGGAGCTGAGAATGTTCACTCTCTTACAAAAATTAGCATGTCAAAATCTCTCCTTGCCTCTGAGAACTCCGTCTCCGGGGAAACAGTTCTGATGCAGTGACAGGCTGCAGACAGAAGCTGCACGCAGGTGGATGGCTGAGTGCTCGCGCTGGTGCAGGGGCACGGCCCGCGCCATGAGAAAGTAAGGATTCAACCTCAGCTCTTCTGTGTGGCCATGAGCGAGAGGCTCGGTCTCTTTCACCTAACTCTGCTTCCTCCTCTGAAAAATGGAAATGGGAATGCCTGCTCAGTATTAGTAAAATAATTGGGAACAGCATGAATGCCCAACAGGAGAAGGCTGGCTAAATTATGACATACCCAAGATCCATATCTTGGCCATTAAGAAATGATTTGGTGGCCCAGATGGTGTGGCTCAGTGGGTGAGCATCAACCAATAAACCAGGAGGTTACGGTTAAATTTTCGGTCAGGGCACATGCCCATGTTGTAGGCTCCATCCCCAATGGGGGACATGCAGGAGGCAGCCAATCAATGATTCTCTCTCATCATTGATGTTTCTATCTCTCTCTTCCTCTCTGAAATCAATAAAAATATATATTTTTAAAAGAAAAAACTGATTTGGTAAAATGCAAATCTACTTAATTGTTAACTATATTTCAGACACTTTGCTTTACATGTATCAGCTCATTTATTTTCAAAAAAATCTATGAGGTTTTTATTAAGCCCATTTTATAGATGAGGAAAAGCAACTTGCCCAAAGTCACAGCTAATATGCTGAGAAGTCAAAATTAAAACCCAGGCCATCTGATCCAGGACTCCCTTTTACCCACAACATAATTGCATAGAAATATGGTCTAATGATAAACTGATAATTGCAAGTTACAAAATGGTATGATTATTAGTTCTCTATTACTATATAATAAACAACCCCCAAATGTAGTGACTTAAAGGAACAACCATTTTTATTGCAATTTATAGCATTTATAAGTCTGCAAGCCGGGCTGGGCTCAGCTGGGTGGTTCTTCTGGGGGTATGGCTGGTGATCTTGCCTTGAGTGCATTTGCAGGGCCCAGCAAGTGGGAGGCTAGATGGACTGGGCCTTTCTCTCCATGGAGTCTCAGGCCCACTTCCCCAGGTGGCTCTTCTAGCAGCATCGACATTCTTCTCACATGCTGCTCTGAGCTCCCAAAAAAGCTAACTTGGAAGCTGCCGAAATTTCTCAAGGCCTGGATCATATGGCCACATTCCATTGGTCAAAGTAAGTCACAGGACAGCCAGATGCCAGGGGAGCAGACTGCACAGGGTGTAGATACAAGGAGCATGGTACACTGGGGGCACGAGCATGATGTCATCACATCATGGCATGGGAATCCCAGTTACGGGACAGCACATTTATAGGAGAAGTTTCCCAAATGGTTAAACTTTAAAATATTAACAGTGCTTACCTGGATGCAGAGAGAGAGAGTGTAAGTTGGATTTTTTTCTTCTTATATTGGTCTAGTTCAGTGGTCGGCAAACTCATTAGTCAACAGAGCCAAATATCAACAGTACAACAATTGAAATTTTTTTGAGAGCCAAATTTTTTAAACTTAAACTATATAGGTAGGTACATTGTTATTAACTTAATTAGGGTACTCCTAAGCTGGCCTTTGCTAAAAACTCAAGGGGCCAAAGAGCCGCATGTGGCTCGCAAGCCACAGTTTGCCAACCACTGGTCTAGTTGTATTTTTCAAATCGTCTAGAGTGAATACGTACTAGTTTTATGTAAGTAAAAATAATGACCTTGGCCAGTGTGGCTCAGTGGTTGAGTGTTGTCCCATGCAGAGAGGTCGCTGGTTGATTCCCAGTCACAGCACATGCCAGGGTTGCACACTCGATTCCCAGCAGGGGGTGTGCAGGAGGCAGCTCATTGATGTTTCTCTCAGAGATGTTTCTCTCTCCCCCTTTTCCCTTCCTCTCTTTCTAAAATCAATAAAAACATAGTTTTAAAAATGAATAAATAAAAAATTGCCAAGGTTACCTTTTGTTTGAATAAGAAAATAATCCTTGGTTTCTATGATCCAACCAAAAATAGACAACTTATCCAGAACTTACAATGAACTCTTTTAATTCTTCCAGTACACTACAAGGTAGGTACTAGTATTATCCCCATTTACAAATGCACAAACTGAGGCACAATAAGGTCACATAACCCAAGGCCACAGAGCTGGTAGCAGCCAGAGCTGAGAACCAAGTCCAGGCAGTCTGTCCTCATGGCGAGACGCTGTGCTTGGGCTTCCTTGGGGCCTCTGGACTTGGGTGCAGATTCCAACACCTGGAGCTTCCCGTCCTGCGATGTTCCCTCTCTTTGTGTGAACAGTGTGGCTCACTGGTCCATTCCAGGAAACTAACACCCAGGAACCTCCCCCACCACCCTAGAAAGCACCCATAATCCCAGCTTCTCTGGTTGAGTGCAGGGCAGGGTGTGAAGGGTGGACCTCAATGTAGAAGCCTCTCACCCTGCCTGCTGGCTCCCCCATTTGATATGAACAACATTAGCCAACAGACAAACTGAGAATACTCCCCTCCTTATGGCAACACATGTCCACAAAAGTGTGTACATGCAGGTGTGAGCACATACACGTGCATAGATATGCACACACCCATACTCATGCATATAGACAGATTTTACATTAATGCACAAGCAGACCCACACAAGCAGGCGTGCACATGCATGTACATACTCAAGGGGAAACGCACATGCACAACCATTTGCAGGAAGACAAGGGGATACGTGTACACATGCATTCACACACACCCATGCAGTCGCGTACTACATGCACTCACTTGTGTGTAATGCATGCCTTTGCATATCTATTGTAGACTTATACATGCAGCCATGCAAAGTCCCATCCTTGTTTTCTTTCCTACCAGTTCACTCCCAGAAAATCTCAGAGAGACCATCTCTGAGATATCCCTGACCTCCACGGAAAAAGCAAAATCGTCTGTGCCTGCAGAGACGATTCCCATGGATTCATTCATTCGTTCGACAGATATTTCTTGAATGCATCCTGTACACCAGGCGTAGTTCGGGGTGTTCAGTATTCGAGAGTGAGTCATCTGTCTTCCCCTCATGGACTCCACACTCTAAGATCCCGGATGGATGGATGGATGCGCATGGAGCCAGAGGCCACCTCCACTCCCAGAACGCCGTCCCCTGGGTGTGGCCAATGGGACTTTTACTCTTAGCTCCCCGGGCTGCATCAATGCCCAATAATAGCAACTGAGACCACGCGAAGCCTGGGACCCTCTCCCGTGCCCAGTGTCCCTGGTGGAATAGCCCAACCTGACAATGGCGGAGAATGCCAGGCAGAGCTAGAGGTCCGGGCTGGGGGGGGGGGGGGGGGGGGGAATCAAGGGAAGGGAGGTGGGGGCAATGCCCAGACTGCAGGGCTGGGCGGCAGGGGAAAGACACACTCTGTTCCTCTCCCTCCTGCTGTGTAGACTGCGCAGAACCCACGGAGAAGCGGGTAGACCCCCAAAGGGAAGCCATGGAGGTTGCAGGGGGGCGGCTTTGACAACCCTCCTGTGACCTCTGTGCCCTTTAGAGGACGCGGCCACGCTGACTTCGCCTCCAGGAAGTGCCTTCCGAATCTGACGAGTTCTGTTCCTCCCAGGGCCCAGCAGATGCCAGACATCAGCAAAGATCAGAGAGAATGAATGAGTGAGTTAAACAATTTAACAGCATTAGCTTTGTGGACCAGGCACTGTCAAAGGGCTTTACATGAACGCTGTATTCGTTTATTTAATCCTTGAAACTGCACTTTGAAGGTGAAGAAACAAAGACACGGAAAGGTTAATTAATGCTCCTGCGTTTCTGTGAAATGGATGGATGGGTGGATGAAGAAACAGTGCCTGAGAAGTGACAGAGAGGAAAACTATCAGAGGTTTCATCTGGTTGTGACTGTATATTGCTGTCTGCTCCAGAAATACTGCACTCCCCACTTCGGAAATACCATTTGTTCTCAGAGAGCCATGGAGTTATTAACAGCTTTTCAGGGGAAAACATACAGCAGATCAACACACACACACACAAATCAAATTGCATCAAATACATACATCAATCGTTAGATAGGTCCTGATGTCAAATCTTAACATGTGTCTGAATCAAGGATCTGAGGTATTGACCCTCAAAGCCTGATAATCAAGGACATGGACAGGAAGGCCGGCCACAGACCTCCCTCCCCTCCTGCTGGGACCGCCCCATGCCCACCTCCCTCCCCTCCTGCTGGGACCTCCCCATGCTCACCTCCCTCCCCTCCTGCTGGGACCTCCCCATGCCCACCTCCTTCCCCTCCTGCTGGGACCTCCCCATGCTCACCTCCCTCCCCTCCTGCTGGGACCTCCCCATGCCCACCTCCCTCCCCTCCTGCTGGGACCTCCCCATGCTCACCTCCCTCCCTTCCTGCCGGGACCTCCCCATGCTCACCTCCCTCCCCTCCTGCTGGGACCTCCCCATGCTCACCTCCTTCCCCTCCTGTTGGGACCTCCCCATGCTCACCTCCTTCCTGCTGGGACCTCCCCACTGGCAGGGGCCTGACTCACTTTCTCTGACTGCTTCTTGTTTTCTTTGTTTCCAGGAAAGTGCCTTAGAAAACCCTGCTGTTGGCTGGAGGCTCTAACATGGCTGGTTACAGCCCCCAGCAGACCTGGGTGAAGAGAGGAAATAGGGGAGAAAGATCACCCCCTTCCTCTGGGGAACGCAGCCACCCATATTAGGGTTTCTGAGGAGCCTTGGGTGTTAGGGGCCCTGGGGTCCCAGCCCATTCATTTCAAGGAATGTCAGAAAGACAGGCGCTTCTGCACACTTGACCCTAAAATAATGATCAAAAGCTTCTCCAGGCCTTTTGTGCGGAAGCGGGAGCAGGGAAGAGAGGTTCTAATTCTGAGATTTATGAAACCTGTGAGCCGCTCTTGCATGCAAAATGTCTTCCTTTTCTCTTGGTGAAGGAACCTTAAGGCAAAAGGAAAATGTTATCTACATTTCTGAGGGCCCAGCCAGCCCCGCTGTTCTTCAGAGGCCCCGAAAGACAACGCTGCTCCACAAAGGGGCTGGGGCCTGAGACCCCGGCCAAGTGGCTCTGGTTTTGGTCTTCTGTGCTCGTCTCTGCATTGTGCACCTTCAGCAGCACTCCTGCTCTGGCACTTAGGCCAGAACCCCCACCCTTGATGTGTTATCAGCTCCTCATCCTCCACCATCCCAGGTGGTGTCTGGTCCCCCTGGGCTGCCTCCGCGAGTCCTGTTGGGTCAGTTTGGCCCCAAGCTCCCTGCCCCTGACCTTTCCTCCTAGTGGTTTCCACCTCCTGACCCCACCCTTGGCTATAAACCCAACTTCTCCTTGCAGTTGGGGTTGAGCGGCCCCCTCCCCCGCAGTGGCCTCTGTGCGTGTCCTGATGGCTCTGAATGAAGTCTGCCTCCGGGCCCTTCCTCGTCTCAGGAATAACTTTGTCTTTCTTTAACACTTGATTCTTCCCATGCGGCTTCCATGAGAGGGATCTCAGTAGCAGCCCAAGAAGACCCCGTTTTCTTACGGATAGATTAGGGTCCACAAAATGGCACCACTGTTTTTCCTGATGAGTAACTACAGATATATGAATTTTGTTAAAAAGACTTAGAAGTTAAACCACCTTTATATTCCTGCTCCTTTTACCCCAAGTCACACTGCGTGATGGGCGGATTCCCAGCCAGCGTCAAGCAAGGCCTTGCATGGCAGCCTCTGGCATTGCCGCAGCGTCACCCAGGACGCACGGGGCGATGCAATCGGACAGTCGCGTGGGTGCTTTAATGAGCAAGGCTCCGGTCCATATCATACCCCTGGGGGGTCTTAACAGGTGAGTCAGGCGGGACAGGGGGTGACAGGCACGAGACAGAGATGAGGAAATGACCACATGTAGAGCTGACCACTGGGAGAGCTCGGTATTAAAAACGAAGGCAGGAGCCGGGACTTGCGAAAGGCCAGGCGGCCTCACACTCCTTGCCAACGTCCCCACGAAGGTTCTCCCTGTGTCTGCCCATCTCAGTTGCCTTTGCTTGGCTGGCTTCTAGGTGAGCTGGGAGTTGCGTCCCACTTTTTAAGGGACACACTTCAGACACGGAATCCAGCAGCACGGGTGGGACTGATGCCCCTTCCTCCTGGGCTCCAGAGGCCGCCCAGTCAGCCAGTTCCAGCCCCTGCCCCGCCCGAGTCCGCCCAGGGAGCTCTCTGCTGTGGGAACAGAGGGACAGTCCGGGGAATGGCCACTCCATTTGCTTCGTGTGAGCCTGAAGCAGGACACTACACTGACTAAGAAGAAAGTGCAGAAGGCGGAGACACAGAGACCAGGCCACGCTGGACCCAGGAACGCCTACCTGCTCTGATTATTGTGGCAGCTCGGGGCCTATCGCATACAGGTCTGAGGGCATGAATGAATCAGCGAGTGGGTGAATGAAGGCATTCCTGAAGACCGTCCGGGAAACCCTGGGTGAAAACGGCAGATCAATGTACCACGCACGCCTTGGACAACACGTGTAAACACCCACCAAGGTCAGCTGGGCGCCGCCAAGGTCAGCTGGGCGCCGCCAAGGTCAGCTGGGCGCCGCCAAGGTCAGCTGGGCGCCACGGGTGTGGCAGGAGGCACAGCAAGCGGGCTCTGCTTCCCAGCCTTTGCTCAGAGTCAATATCACTGCATAATCGTCTCTCCTCCAGGAAGCAGTGGAGGTCAGCCAAGTCCGCGGCCTTATAGCACTGCCAGGCCTGGCACCCACCCTGACTGCCCCAGGATCAGCGCCAGACTCGGACACTCCCAATGCCCCAGACCCCACCGGAAGTATGAGCCATCCACAGGGAGCCAGGACACCTAGCTAGCCCCGCCCCTCGCCACACCTAAGCTGTCCTAAACTCCCTGTCCCCGGTCCCCGGTGCACCCCTACATGGCCCTGCCCAGCAGCCCTGTCGCATTTGGAGCTGTGAGTACGAAGAGTTCCGCCTTTTGTCTCTCCAAGCACAGTGCATGGTGTCCCGCAGCAAAGAATCCTTTAAATGAATAGGACGATGCCCACTCAGCCCGGGAGCCTTCCAGGGCTCAGTGCCGGGCAGGAGACACTCCCAGGAATGTCTGAGAGAAGACAGAGGAAGAGAGGTGGGGGGGAGGGGGCGGGTGGGGAGAGAGAAGGAGGATGGCAGGGAGAGACAGCAGCGGGTCTGTGGCCTGGCCACCTCTCCACAGGTGGCTCGAGTCTCGGTGTCCGAGTTGGACTTGGCACCTCAGTGTCTGGGTTCCTGGGAGGAGGACTATCATGCTCTACATCCAGCTCCACCGCCACTAGCTCTGTGCCGCAGGACGCGTCCCCTCCCTGCCCACGCCTGGCTGTCCTTACGGGTCGTGGTCCTCCCCAGAGGCCTCGGGGACACTTCAGACCAGGCAGAATGTGAAGCCCTGGCACGTCCCCAGAGGAGCCCTGTGGGTCTCCCCGGAAGGAAGGACACATGGGGAGTGAAGGCGCCCCCCTCCGTTCCGCTCACGCGGGAGGAAGGAGCAGCAGCGCCAGGCTCCGTGCACCCACCCCCGCCACATTCTCACAAGGACTCCGGGGTCCCTCACGGCAACCAGGGATGTTAAAGGGCCCCTTGCAGCGTCACAGAGCTGTTAGGTGGGGCGCCAGGATTCCCAGCCGCTCCCTGAATACCTGAGGGCAACCCCGGTATTATGCGGGGAGTAATAGAGGGGACTTGTAATGTCATCCTCCATGCCTCTCAGGACTAAGTGAAGCGTCAGGCAGCCTCCCTCCAGCCCTCCCCTCTCACTCCGCCCCTCCCACTGGCTGTCTGCTGACCCCACGCGCAGAATTGAATGAGCCCCTCTCAGTGAAGGTGAAAAGGCTGAGTGCATGGTAATAATAAGACACATTTAGAGTGAGATGGAAATAGCTGCAGCCATGACTATACTACAGTAACCTTCCTGAGCTTTACTTTCCTCATCTGTACAATGGGCACATGAGAGAACCAGCTCAGAGGTTTCCTGTAAGGATTCAGTGAGAGCACGTGCATCTTTAGGGATTGACCTGAATGATGCAGTGGCCTAGTGAAAACAGGTGGATTTTTCTTCTTGAAACAAGAAACGCAGAGGGGGCAGTGCCTGCCAGCGTGCCCGTCGGGCCCAGGATCCTGGCTCTCCTGCTCTGCTGGCTTTAGCAGGAGCTTCTTCTCCTCTCAATCATAGGATGGCTGCTTCATCCAGACCCTCAGGTCCACATTCCAGGCCGAGGGGGAGGGAGAGTGGAGGCGAAAGGCCAGCTTTCCTGGACTGTGTCACATGCCCCCATTAGCCCCAGGGAGTCTGGGAAACCTTTTTTTTTTCTGAGCACATTGCCATTCTGTACTAAATCACAGCCTGTTAATAAGGCACAGGGGGAATGATTATAGGTATGCAATTAGCAGTACCTGTCAAAGCAGGAAACTCACTTCACACGGTTCCTGACGCACGATAAATGCCTAAGAGGGGTTAGCTATGATGAAGATGGAAACAACTTACAATGTTCATACAAGCCTAGCTCTTCTCGGGACTGGAGCCTGATTCTGAACCACATCCGTCCCATTTACATCCAGGAACTGCCGTCCTGGGCTCCTGCCAGCATCGGCCAAGCACGGGCCTCTGTTTCTTTGTCTCATGGCTGCTCTGTGCCCCACGCCTGCTGCCAGGTGCTGCCTCCTTGAGCTCTCCAGAGAAGCTGCTAACCAAGCCTGGACGGGACACAGGACAAGGCCCAGGGTCACTCAAAGCTGGCGTGGTCTGCAGTCCCTGCTCCAGCCACCGCCCGGCACCTGGACGCTGCACCGTGAGCAGTGTGGAGGGCGGGTGGCGAGCTCCCAGGAGCCAATTTCCCAGCTGGAGCCACCCCCGTGCAGACATTGCTGATGCACAGCCCTGTCCAAGTTCAAGAGGCCCGTTAAAGTGTGAACCCAGGAGTGAGATCGCGTGGCCCCTGAGAGGCCCATCTGTAACTGTACTGTGTGCGTCCAGACTACTTCCCAAAGCCGTCGTCCGAGTTTACGGTTGCGCCAGCTCTGGGTAAGACATTAGATTCTCAGCACCCTCGCCCACGCTGGATGTTGTTGGACATGTCAAGGCTTTGCCATTGAACGTCTGCAGTAGCTTCTCTGATGCCTTTCGTAGCTGCCGAGGGGTGGGCATTTTTCCAATGTTCCCTAGCCGCTCATAACCTACAGAATCTCAAAGATACTATTCATGTATGTTATCCAACGTACAACTATGGACCTTGATCTGTGGAGGAGAGAACTCCCTTCATCTGAGACCAGGCCTTCCCGGGTACAGGAAGCACATTACTGGCTTGCTCAGAAGGGCCTGTGGATCTGCGTCGGGCCCTCTGAGCTGGAACCAGGAATCGAGGTGCAGGGAAGGGGAGCCGGGGGAGTCAGGAGGAAAGGCAACGAAGAACCCGGAATTCCCCACCACGAGCTGCCAGCAAAGCAGGCCTCAGATTCTTCAGGATTTTAGGGACTTAAACTGGGGCTGAAATCCATGATGGTTCACAAATCAAGTTCATGATGAATGAGAAAGGCGGGGAGCTGGGTTCCAGGCGGCCAGGGGCCAGCGTCTCTGCCCACGTTAGTCCCAGCAGGGCAGCATCCCGGAACCCGGAGTGACAGTGCCGCGGGAAGGCTGTCAGAGCAGGAGAATGGCACTTCCTGCAGGCACACGGCCCATCTGGGGCAGGTCCTATGGGCTAGTCCCACGGGGGAGCGGGAACATGCAAGGACCGAGATGCAAGGACACGTTCCTTACAGAAGGGGCGGTGCAATGCAGAAGACCGCTGCTTGCCTACTCAACCTCAATTCTCTCCTCTTCCTCTTATCTGGGGTAACTCATGCCCAGTGGCAATATTGCCCTTTCAAGCCTCCCTTTGCCACTGTGCTTGGCCAATGGGTTGTCTGCAGAAGTCACTGAGGGGGGCTTCTGGGAAGTCTCCCTGAAGGAGGAGGACTCAGGGGGATAGATGGGTGCCCCTCGCTCTCACTCTTCCTCTTGCTTGGAGCGTGTCCTGAAGGCTGGAGCTCCAGCCGCCACCACGTGCCTTTGAGGAGTAGAATAGGAAACAGAAAACCCCTAATGACTCTGGGAACCACCAAGCCAACCCTGAACTGCTTACGCCTGGGTTTCTTTCATGTGAAAGAATAGGTCTCTCCTTTGTTTGGGTGCCTGTTATCGCAGAGGCCAAGTGAGGGATTCAGAGACGGCCGGGTTCTCGCTCATTCCAGTGTATGTGTAGGTGAGGAGATGATGGAGTCATAGCAGGACCAATGCAAGGTTTTAGTGAACATCTGAGAGATGCGTGAGCAAACGCGGCAGGCCCCTCCCAGGTTCTGCACCTTTAAGAGACAGCACCCTGTCTGGTCAGTAGCAGTCCAGGATTCCTAAAAAGACAGGATCATTTGGTTTTAGAAATGTTCCAACCTTCTCATTTTGCAGATGGGAAACTGAGTTGTAGACTGAGACCTTTAATTCCTTAAGGTTACAGGGCAACATAGCAAAGCCAGGAGCCTTGATCCTCCCAATACCCAGGCTCGCTCCCTGCTCCTGTGCCTCAGCGGCTCTGCCGCTAAAACAAGCAGATGGGAGCGAAGTGCCATCGGATACTATTACTTCATTGCCCTGAGACCAGCCTCAGCGTCCCGCGGGCTGGGCGTGCTGGCGGGCCCTGTTTCCACAGACGCAGGAGTGCTGGCGGGCCCCTGCCACTGACGCAGGCATTCTGGCGTCCCTTCACGCTCATTAAAAGGGGGTTTTGCTGCATTTACCTTGTGCCTGAGCAATAACCACCTTCGTTCTGGGAATTTGTTCCCAAGGAATTTCCACATCCTAGTGTTGGTTGGCTGTCATGAGCTACCCCAAAATGTGGTGCAACGAGGTTGCTCACACTTAACGTAAAAGGGGTGAAAGCATTTACCCTGAACATCGGCGGCCTGTACCCATGCCCCCACCCTGGTTGCCGGCTATGCCCCACCCTGCCCCTGACTCACCCGATCCGATCCTGGGCTTATTCACCGCACCCGGAGTGTGTCCTTCCGTGGCCGGCTTGGGAACGAAGCTCACTGGGACTGGTGGGGCGGGGGCAGGGCTGGGTTGGTTAAGTGGGTGCTGTGCTGGGGTGGTGGGCATGCGTGGTACCTGTGCTCTCTAAGTGGAGGCCAAGGAACAGCAGTCTTCGCGTTTACTTTGGAGGCTCTCCTTAGCAGGCCCTCTAGTCTTCAGGGGCCGCTCTACTTGGGCCTCCGGAGGAAGAAAGACATTTACCCTGAAGCCAAGTACAGGCCTGGCGATGTGCTCTTAAACAGAGACAAGGTCAAGAGCGAAGGGCGAGGTGCCAGGGGATACTTGTCTCTGTTCGGCCTTGGTGACTGTCAGCTGGGAGATAGCTGGGTAAGGAAGGATGGGAGGAGAAGGGGACAACACTGGACAGAGCATGCGATGGACCAGGACCCAGGTCCAACAGAGGGAGACCCATGTGTCTATCCATCCTGGACCCTGTTAGGACCTCCTATGGGTGTGGAGTCCTATCATGTCACAGGTCCCAGCCCAGATGCCTGCAGCATGCAGGTGGGAGACATAAATGATTGGGGGGAGGGGGCACACAACTATATGATGATGGGGACTATGACAGAGAATGTGCCCTATCCAAATACACACCAACGACCTGTTTCCCTAAACATGACTGTGGCTGGATAAACAGCCTCCCGCTGCCCAGCAAACTGGCCTCTGAGGAGGTGAGTTTGGCAGAGGCAGGGAGTTTGCCATTGGAGGCCACCAGGGTCCCCAGGCTTTAGTATTTGGGGCTCTTGATGAGGTCCAAAGGGCAAGAGTCATTCATGTATTCAACACCTTGACCAGCTACTCTGTCAGGCCATGTGCCGGCAGGGGCAAGCAGGGGCCTGGCTGTGGGCTCAGGGAGGGCCGCTCTGTCCCTAGCACCTTTGGGCCAGGACCGAGCTGAGTAGGACTGGCTCAGAGGCGGATGGGCGGTGAGCACACCTGTGAGTCATCCCTGAGGACCTGGGAAAGACTGAGGCGGGGACCGCTCTGGGAACCACAGCAGTGCGGGCTGTGCAGCGCCATCACCAAGGAAGGGAGGCGGGCGGCCACAGCGGCCACGGCAGGAATTTAATAGGCTGGTCGGCGTTGACAGAGACACCCGGTTCCTGAGCTCTGAGGCGTTTGATGTTGGACATCTGACTTGGTTCCAAGCCCCAGCCAGCTCTGCGGAGGCCGCGTCCCGGGGAGCAGGCTTTGAAGGAGCCGGCGTCATGGCGTTGTACTAATTAGGCAAGTGGAGTGGCCACAAATGTCTGTCCTCATTTGCAAAATCAGTCTCTCTTTAATAAAAAACAAAACAAAAACAACGCTCTGTGGAATGATACCCAGGTTGGTGAGCGACACCTGAACCCCCATTTCCCAGCAGATGCGCCGGGCGGTGCTGACCACCTGGCACAGGTGCTGTAGGCGGTCGCTGTGGTGCACCCCATTTCTAGGTAGAAGCGCTGGGCCTGTGGTGGTGGAAGCAGAGCTGCGATGGTGTTGAACATGGAGGGAGGGGCCGTGAGCCAGGAGGAAGGTGGCTCCAGAAGCCGGGAAGGCCAGGGAACAGGTTCCTCCCAGGCCCGGAGGAAGTCAGCCTTGCTGCGGCTGAGTGCAGCCCGGCAGAACCATCCTGGATCTCCGAGCCCAGCGCTGTCAGATGGGCATGCGTTGTTTTAAGGCAGTGAGTGTGCTGACCCGTTCCCGCAGTGATGGACACAGTGCCGGGGGGGCAAGGAGAGCTTGGGGGGAAAGCACGACTCGGAGGGACCCATGGAGAGGACAGAACCAGCATCCTGGGCGCCAGCCTCCGCTCGCATGGCGCTGGCCAAGGCCAAGGCCAAGGGCCCACAGAAGGCGGAGCCTGCCCGCTCCAGGGCCCATCAGTGTGGGCCTCCTGGGGAGCCCTGCTCAGGGCAGTGCCTACTGACCTCCTGCCCATCAAGCAGGGCTGGTGCCACCTGCTCCACTCTTCAGTCCACACCCAGCTGGGCTCTGCCACCCGAGGGCTCCCAGGCGTCATGTCTGAGGAGCTGAGGGCAGAGGCTGGGAGAACCCTGTACCCTCCTGTGTGTGAGAGCCAACAGGCGGCTCCATGTCTGCCCTTTGTTGGAACAGAGGTGAGCCGCCCCTCATTGTAACGCGGAGGCGTAGGGACCCCAAGGAGGTAAAGGAAGTTGGGTCCCAAAGCGCTTCGATGGCGCACCCATCCTCAGTTCCCAAAAGAGAAAACCCTATTGAACGTTCTCAACAAACAAACAATAGAAACAACCCCCAAAACTGTGAAGCGGCATGGCCCCTACAGTGTTCCCAAGGGGCCCCCACCCTTCACCTCAGGGGGAGCGGTTGTCTCGCAGGGTCGTGACTTCTCAGGGTGGAGCCGGGTGGCTGCCCCGGAGACTGGCCACTGACCTCCGGTGGAGAGTGTTGCCACACGCCACGCTGACCGGGATCACATTTTAAACTCACACGCTTATTTCTTGTTGTTGTTACCAACCTACAAGCACTGTAATGTGATTCTAAATCTCAGGGGCACAGGCCGGCATTACCTTGGAGCTTTGTTTTGTCATCTAACTGAATTTAACGGCCCCAGCATTTTAATATGCATTTCACCTTTATTGATTTCATGGACAATTGGTTCTTTCACAAAGCAAAAGAAAATAAAAACGAGTTTTTCCCCTTCTTTCCAGCATGCACATTTCCCAGTGAAAGGAAGTCCACCGGAGTGTGGGAGGCCGGCCGGAGCCGGCTCCGTCCTGACATTACCACGCCGGTCACATACTCCCGGCTCCACCAGACGCTCTCGTCCTCACAGCGAGCCTGAAAACGCTGGGCACCGTGGAGACCAGCAGGTCACCGCGCCTCTCCACAGAGCAGAGAGCAGCCACGGGGCTGAGCAGCTTCTTCTCGGATGCGGGAGAGCTGGAACCAACAGGAAGTTCACCGGGAAAGGTAGGGATGGGACGTGAGAAGCAAAGCAAATCGGCATCAGCGTTTTCTCCCAGGGCCGAGGTTCACCATGGACACCTGGGGCCACGCTTAGCACAGCAGAGGAAGTGCCTTTCAGGGGAGCAGGAGGGCTCCCCCCCCTTGTGTGCTGCCTGTAATCACAGACCTCCCTGCCCCAGCGTGGGCGCGGCCTGAGGCTGCGTGCCTTCATCACCAGCGCCCAAGGCTTCCAGCTTCCGCAGAATTTGGCCACAGGCACCGTGACAGCAGACCCAGGGGAGGGGAGAGCGAGCGGCCAGGGGTTTACCGCCTGGCCTCCTGACTGCGCTGTCACAGGGGTGCTGGGTGACCTGGCCACGGGCACAGGCGCCCGCCTCACTGCTCCTCAGCCTCGCTCTCGCTGGGACCTGAAGCAGCCCTTCCCCTCACCACTTCAGGCCCAGGTGCAGCAACGGCGCCCCGTCACAGTTCCCTGGGGTGCTCGCCTGTAGCGCGCGCTCTCCGTCACAGCTGCCTCACACTTTTATAAATAGTTCCTTTATTAAGCTCTGCTCATGTTGCCCAAATTGAACGTTCCATCTGTCTCCTGCTGAGACCATGCCTGATACAGATGGCTTTCTGTCACTTACAACCAATAATCCCAACTATTATGGGAAATAAAATATTTCAAATACCTTCTTATGGCAACCATGGTGTTAAGTCCTTCACTTACATGATCCCACTCATTTCACAATAACCTCCTTAGCTTGTCATACAGGCCTTTGTAACATGACTCAGTTTACCTCTCCGGCCAGTGGTCTTTACATCTGCCAACACTGCCCTCCTCGTTGGCCTCTTTGCATGGGTGCTTCCTTCTGCCTGCACATTTCCGTGTCTGCCCACATCACCTTTCTGGATGCACCCCTAGTCCTTCCTGAAGACGCTGCTACAGAGCCACCTCCGCCTGGAAGCCCTCCTGTTACACCACTTTCCCAAGCAGAGCACGTCTGCCCCTCACAGTTGCATCACCTTGGCCTCCTTCACCCAGAGAGCTCAGTGGATTGTGAAATGATTTCTGCTACAGAGTCTTTCCTGCCCAAGAATGGGAGCCACAGAGGGGAGGGGACACACTGGCCTGGCGGCGGCAGCTGCTTGGAAGCAAGCGTTTGAGGCAGGCAGGCTACCAGCAAGGAAGAGATTCTAGTTGCCGAGAAGACCCCAGACTGCATACTAAGCCGGGGCATGCTCTCCAAGGAGCGGGCAGGGTTTCTGGAAACAAAAACCGACTTGTGGGGAGAATGGCCCACGTCCACGACCGCAGCTGAGCATGATTTCCTGAGTGCCAATCCTACCATTCCATCAAGAAGTTATTCCAGCAGCCTCTGAGCAGTGTAGCTGAGAGACCAGTTTCTCTCACGCCGTCCCACAGAGCCGGGCCATCTGTGGGGCGCGGAGGCTCCCAACACCACCTCCCGGACATTCCCAATCCTGGCCCAGCAACATGGATCTCACCCTACACCCTTAAGCCAAGCAGAGAGGCAGTTAGAAGGAAGACCCCCCCCCCCCCCCCGCTCAGACCCTCCCGCCATCCACCGGGGAGGCCACCGACTTCTCTCCCCACCGCCAAATGCCAAGCCATTGATTGAATGCAACACTCAATTTCAACCCAGCAGAGGGCCTGGCAGGCCTTTGATCAATACTCCCCACAACAGACCACTTCCCTATGATAAATGCACTAGTTGAGACAAGGAACAGATTAACCTTCCAGCACAGGTGGCAGGCAGCAACTAGGAAAAAGATGGCTCAATTCTTTCGGGAAAAGAGGCTGGGGCCCATTTCTTCAGCTCCCCGCAGCCATATTTCAGCGGCGAAGAACCATGAAGGAAAAGGAGGCGCATCCCCAAAGCGTCTCGGAGATTTCAGCCGCCAAAGCAAGCCGGGCTGTGCATCTTCGCCGCCACCCCTACCTGTGTTTTGCTCAAAGGAAGCAAACAAGCAGCAGAGGTAACAGAGAGAGCGGGAAAGGTTATATATATGTCCTCGGGGCAGCTGATGGATGGGGCAGGGAGGAGGGGTGCAGGCCGTGTACACAAAGGGAAGATGAAAGTCTCCGAAAAGAGTTGTATGCCCCCATAAATCCTTCTCCCTGACAGACAGTGCGGGAACCAGGCAATTCGCCCAGTGATGGGACGGTGGCCTCAGAGAGCTCACAGCCCGCCGCCAGCGGGAGGGGCACCTGGAGCCCGGAAACCACGCTCCGTGATGCTGGGGTCCGGGCGGGAGCCCAGGGAGACAGGAGGGCCCAGGGCAAGCACCCCACAGGCAGACAGAGGCCCCACGGAGACGCGGGCGCAAACATGGAACTCACAGTGGGCATGCTCATTCATTCGTTCATTTAAAGGTATTTTGCTTGGGACCAAATGTGTGCTGAGCACGGAGGGGCGGGAGGGAACGTGCCAGGATGTGGACTCTGCTTTCAAGTGATTACGTGAAGGACTTGCTGTACCGACTGCCAGCGATGACGCCCTGCCCGTCGGCTGGGCACGCAGCTGTCTGAGCCTCACATCCTTTCGCTCTCATTGTCTCCTCCCTTGACAGACGAGGAAACGCCAACACCAATGCCCAGAGACAATGGAACACACAGCCCACAGTGACGGGCTGAAGCCAGCCAGCCTGCCTGGCCGTAGCCATGGCGTCAGGTGCGGGAAGGGCTGGGGGCGGAGCGAGCCTTACAGGGGAGAAGGCACATGTGGCTCAGAGGAGTCAGGAAAGCTTCCTGGGGGCGGTGGTACCTCAGTTGGATCTTGAAGGATAGGTGGGCTTTGAACAGGTGCTGATGGAAGTGACCATCCCGCCAAGGATGTGGTATCACAGGTATCACAGGCCATGTCACCGGCCCTGTTCCCGCCCCCCAAGCGCCTGGTGTGATGGTCCATGTTAGGTCAGCTTTGCAGGCCCAGGGCTGCCAGGCTGCACGTTATTTCTAGGTGCGTCTGTGAGGGTGAGTCTGGATAAGATCAACCTTTAATCAGGGACTCGGTAAGGCAGGCGGCCCGCTCTATGTGGATGGGCACCATCTGACCGCTCCGTCCATAAAGAACAGAAGGAGGAAGGAGGTGTCAGCCCTCTTTTCCCGCCTCACTGTTGTGCTGGGCCATCCCACCTCATCTCCTCCTGCCGTGGACGGACAGACACCGCCGGCTGCCGTCTCAGGCGTTCAGCTTGAACTGGGTTACACCACGGGCTCTCCTGGGCCTCCAGCCCGTCAATGGCTGATCACGGACATCTCAGCCTCCATCGCCGTGGGAGCCAACTGCTCATAATAAATCTCTCTATACCCATGTCCATTTGGGTGTGTATATCTGTGCCTGTATCTGTAGCTCCCATTGGCTCTGCTTCTCTGGGGGGCATGGCTAACACACTGGGTGTGGTCAGGTAAGGGCAGCTCCGGAGGAAGCTCCATGGCCCTGCTGTGCAGTGTCTCTCTCCTCCCCCGCCCCCCCTCCCCGAGTGCAGCTGGAACCAGCAACTGCTGCAAATGCCCAGAATGCCGCAAAGATGATGGCATGTCACTTCCAAGGTCAGGGGTCCCGAGGCTGTGACGTCCTTCTTGTTTGCACTCACTCTCGCTGGTCCTTTCGGCTTCCTTTAATGAGTGCGCCTGCCCTGCTGTGAGCTGCCCTCTAGGGACACCTGGCAAGGAACGGAGGGCGCCGGCGGCGGCTGGACGCAGTGGGAGCCCAGTGAGCCTGGGAGAGGGGCCATCACTAACTGAGCCTTAAGATGGCCACAGCCCGGGCCACACCTCGATGGCAGTCTTGTAAGGATCCCAAAGCCGGGGGACCTAGCTGAGCCTGACCCCCAGGTGCTGGGAGGTAACACAGGGAGACGCGAGGGCATTGCGGGCTCGGGTCCAGGTGAGCGCAGAGAGCGAATATCACAATAAAATGAGTCATACAATTTTTGAATTCCTGGTGAATATAAAAGTAATGTTGACACTGTACTGTAGTTTTTAAGTGGTATAATAGCATTATGCCTAAAAAAAAAAAAAAGTACATACCTTAATTAAAAAAATACTTTAGTGTTAAAAAATACTCACCATTCCCTAAGCCTTTAGCAAATTGTAATCTTTGCGCCAAACTCAAGCCCACAGCATCGCCGCTATGTCCAATGTCTTTGCTCTCGGGGCGTGCGTGCCCTTTCTGGGCAGGTAAACCCTCTCCGGCCTTGGCCGCCAGGCATCCTGGGCCCCGCTGCTGCAGCAGGGAGGGAAGGGACACCAGGAGGGCACGTTTTAGAGAAGGTGGAGCCGGTGAAATGAAGACATAGAGGCAGATGCCAAAATACCGTCCCAGCACCGACACCGCTCCCCGCAGAGACGGGGATTGTGAACACAGGTGAGATGGGAAGCGCAAGCCCGGCCTCAGAGGAGCGTGTGGGCAAACCAGCCGCAGCAGGGGGTCAAGGCCTGTCTTCAGGACCCTCCGCCCCCTCAGCCCAGTGATGCCACCGGCGGCCTCCGTGTGGGACCGCAGCCCCGGGTGCGAGTGCACACGTGCAGAGAAACGGAGGGCTGGGCAGACCTCCCCGTGCAGGACCACGGCGGGCCTTACGTCGAACACGCATCAGACGGGCAGCTGCCATCTCAGTGGCCACCCGCTAACACACTTGGCCCAGCCACTGTCCTAGACAAGGGCCCGATCGGGTGGGAAGTTCCTCCTCCAGCAGGTGGGCAGGGCTGTGTGAAGAGTGAGCCCCAGAGCATGGACAAATAGAGGACTGTGTACAAGAGGTGGCCGGTAGCACATCACCAAACCTCAGCAGCTTGAGAAACCACACCTTTCTGAACGACAGCCCTGACTGGCTTCACTGGGATAAATCCGTGCCGCCAGGCTGTGTTCCTCTGGAGGCTCCAGGGGAGAACCCGCCCTCACCTTTTCCAGCTTCTAGAGCCGCCCGCACTCCTGGGCCTGTGGCCCCTTCCTCCACCCCCAAAGTCAGGAACCTCAGCGGAGTCCGCCTCGTGCTGCTGTCTCCCTGGTTCTGTCTGCTTTGCTTCCATCTTCCACCTATGAGAACCCTTGTCATTCCGGGGGCTCACCTGGAAAATACAGGGATACCCCCCATCTCAGGGTCAGCCGAGTAGCAATCTTAATTCCATTTTCAGTGTACCCCCCTTTGCCATGTAAGCTAACATACTCACCGTTTCCAGAAATCAGGACCCAGACATCTTTGGGAGGCCAGTAGCATTCTGCTATCCCTTTGCCCAACCCAAAGAGTGGCCATGTGAGCACGCCTGCCTTCCACTTTCCTCGGGTGATGAAGGCAGAAATGGAGGAACCCTTGCAGGTGTCCAGGTAACAGCGCTGACCTGCCCGAGGAGGGGGAGCTGATGCACTGGGGGCAGGGGCCCGGGCATCTCAGAGCAGACGTCTCCACGTTCCTAAGCCAGTTTCATTGCCCACAGGCAAAGTGGGGACAGCAACCCACCCCACAGTGAGGTGTATCTGAGACAAAAATATACATGAATAAGGCCCAGAGCAAGCCCCCCTCCCACCCCCTGTGTCCTCACCACCCCTCACCTCTGCTAAGCTCTCTGCACAAAGTTTTCTAGCCACTCTTTTTCATAAGATGCTGGAAGCAAAACAATCACTTCTGTCTTTAGTTCCAGAACATTCATTGCCTTGTGTACTCCATGAAGTTTTCCAAATCACAAGCTAATTAAATCCTCCACCAATGGGCTAAAAGTAGATGAAACATTGATGTGGGCGCCTATCGATCGCTGCCTTTCCTAGACTCTTGGTGCAAAGTATCAATAACATTAAATAATCTCTTAATAAAATTTCCTCCTCGTGATATCACCCCCTCCTTGTTCACTCTTTCTGAAAATGCGATTACAGAGGAAATAAACATTCTTTCTAAATGGCTATCAATAAATGCCTAATAGGATGAGAAGGACCGCGTGAGGGGGGCACCTGGGCAGCTCACTGTTTTGTGGCTGTTTGATTGTATTACAGTCCACATAAATTCAGACAAACTAACTTAGACAGCACTAATTCAGGATGCATGGATTTCCGCGGGTTATGTTTTTTTGCTTTATTTTGCACAGGTCCTGCCTGTTCAGTTCAGCCGGAATTCAAAAGCACTTACTCAATGCCTAACTGCAGTCGCTAATATTTATTAAGTAGTTTCTGCATGACAGGCGCTGTGCAGGGCCACGTGGGCACCGCTGTCTCCTGTAGCCCTCCCAACAATCCTGGGACAGGTCCTCGCGTGATGCAGCATTAACGTGAGCAAGCCGGGGCTGGAGAAGTGAGGACACATGTGCGCAGTCAGACAGACAGGAATTGCCAGCAACAGGTCCGCCTGGCCCTGGAGCTGCATTAGCAACCACCACGCATGCTCCCTGCTCCCCCGGACCCTACCTGGAGTCTCAGGTGCAACCGGACATGGAAGGTGGTCCTTGCCCAAAAGAAGCTGAAACCACAGTGCGTTGACGTTGATGTTTGTACTTCAAAAATGAATTTTTTGAAGGAGTTACATGGCCCCAAATTAAAAAATAATACCAAAGGGTATAAAGTGAAGAGTAAGCATCCCTCTCATTCTTCTTCCAGAATTCCTGATGGTTGGCTGTCAGTTGCTAAATTGTAGTGAACGACGCTCTTCGTCGTTTCTAAAACAATAAACACGTTCAAAGAAAGTGAAGCAGGTGGACAGACAGAAAGTGTTCCTGCCCCACCGTCATCATGCTCTGTGGAAGCTGAGCGGCGAAGGCCAAGTGCAAAGCCAGCCGCCCAGCATGGTCAGGACGAGGGCACAGGGAAAGAATCAAGTCCAACTCAGAAGAAACAGAACAGAGTCTATTGTCCTGCAGACTAACTGCCTTAATAAGCAAACCCAAAACGTCAGCAGCTAAACACAGTACGTTTATCTCCTGTATAAAAGGTGGGCAGGCGGGGGGATCTGCCCGCCAGCCTCTCAGGGACTCAGCCTCCGCTGCCCTGTGGCGCTTCCTGCGGCTGGACCCCTGGAGGCCTCCCCCTGCAACAGGCGGTTCCCCGACAGTGTGGGTGCCGCACGCGGGACACTGCGGCAGGTGCACGCGTGGGACATTTCCTGGGACAGATGTTTTGGGCCGTGGCCCTCACTGATCATAAAAAAGGCTGGGACATGGAATCTAGCTGTGCACCCAGGAGGAAGAGGAAGCCATGGACAGAGAAGTTCTGTTGCTACTCATGGATCCTGTTCAGGCCAAACCCTGGGATCACAACTAGGGGCCGAGGAGGCTGAATGGAGGACCCTGGGGAGGCTGCCCAGGGCGACACGGGCCGCCAGGGGCCCAGAAGTCACGGGTGGGCCTGGTGTAGAAATAGGATTTAGATAAGTGCAACCTGAGGCCTTTCTCCCTCCAGGATAACTCCTATTTCACTACTTCTTTGAGCCCACAATGCCATCAATAATGGGTATTACTTAAATGGACAGACCTTCCTAATGCCTGAATTTAGGGTACACAAGACATCAAATTGTTCCTAAAAGACCAGGGAAGATTTTGTGTACTTAAAATAGAGCCGATAAATAAAGATAGAGAATTATGTATATACATTGATATATAATCAACATTAAAATATTCTGACTGGGTGATTTAAACATCCAGATGGCCTTAGATGACAATTCTGCATCATGTACATGACTGGGACCCTCAGGCCAGACAAGGATGGGGCCACCTCCTGGTTTCTCTGCTTACTAGCTGTGCTACCTTGGGCGAGTTTCTTGATGTCTCTGTGTTAATCATTTAATAGCCTCCGATGAGTCCATTCGTGGCCTTGTGCAGTCCATTCTCCACATAGTCGCTGCAGTGATGTGCTTAATGTGAATCTGACCATGTTTGTCTCCCAGGTGAGCACCTTGCTCAGTACTCTCTTATGCTTCTAACTTGCTGGTGTCTATTGGTAAAAGCATGTTTTGGGGGGAAAATCACAGTTTGGCCATTTCTTATAAAGTAAACGTATATGCTGGTATACCATATGGCCCAGCAATTCCACTCTTAATGCTTACCCCAAAGAAATGAAAACACGTTCATTTAAAGGCCTATACATGAAAGTTCACAAGAGGATTACTTATAGTGGCCAAAGCTAGAAACTACGAAATATCTATTAACACATGAATAGAAAACAAATGATAGTATATCCATATAATGCGATACTCCTTAGAAATAGAAAAGAGCAAAGCACTGATATGCACACGTGGGTGAAACTCGAAAGCATGCCAAGTGAACGACCATGCGCTGCCGAATCCCATTTACCTGCAGATCTGAGGCTGCTGTGGTGACAGAAAGCAGGTTGCTGGGCGTCAGGGAGGATTGACTGCCCCGTGGCACGAGGGAACTTTGTGGGTGATGGACATAGTCTATACCTGGACCTGAGAGGTGGTTACAGAGTGTACACTTGGCAAAGCTCATTGGACTGCATACTTACAATGAGAGCATTGTATGCAAATTATAACTCAACAAAGTTAATTCACAACGTTTTTAACCCCCTCCTACAGTTTTCCATCTCATTCAGACTAAATCCAGAAGTCTGTCCACTGCTCCAGGCTCAGAGCCCCATTCTCCTCCCTCTACACTGAGCCCCTGTGCCCAACACCCGCCTCCCTGCGGGTCCTCACACACTCTGCCCTCTCCCACCTCAAGGCCTTGGCATTTCCACTTCCCTGCACGTGGGCAGCCCCTTCCCTCGCTGTCTTCATGGGTCCTGTCCCCGCTTCCCCCAGGCGTCCGCTCAAATGTCACCTCTTCAGAAAGTCCCTCCCTGATCTTTCTCCTGTCACTCATGATGCCTTAGCTCTATTTTCACCTCCCTTCCTGCAGCTTATCACTACCTGAAACTAAGTCCTAAATAATTTGGTGTCTGTTTTCTGGAACTAGGATGGAAGTTGTGAGAGGGCAGGAACTTTATTTATCTCCATAACCTCAATGCCTAGTACATTTGGTTTGCTAATATTTTGTTGAATTTTTGCATCTATGTTCATCAGGGAAATTGGCCTGTAATTTTCTTTACCTGAATTTGGTGTCAGGGTAATGCTGGTCTCATAAAGTGAGTTTGGAAGTGTTCCTTTATCTTTAATTTTTTGAAATAGTTTGAGAAGGATAGGTATTCATTCTTGGGCTTTTGTTTGTTGAGATTTTTTATTGTTGGGATTTTTCTGATTATTGGTTTAAGTTTGTTAAATCAGTCTATTCAAGTTTTCTGTTTTTTCCTGATTCAGTCTTGGAAGATGGTATGTTTCTAGGAATTTATCCATGTCTTATAGGCAAGACTTATCTATAATAATAAAAGCATAATATGCTAATTAGATCAGACGTCCTTCTGGATGACCTTCTGGACAAAGCCAGGGCTGCAAGGGAAGCCCGGGTCCCGGGTGCTAGAGGGAAGTTGGTGCCAGCAGCTGGCAGAAGGAAGGCCTACTCTTGCATGAATTTTGTGCATCGGGCCTCTAGTCTATATATATAAAAACCTAAGCAACCATTATGACCAAATGATTGAAATGACCAGAACGACCAGTTGGCCAGTCGCTATGATGCACACTGACCACTAGGTGGCATACACTCAATGTAGGAGCTACCCCCTGGTGGTCAGTGCGCTCCCACAGGCAACCTCCCTTAGCTGGCCGGGGGTGTTGGCCGCCGGTTTCCATTCCTTCTGAGACCGGCCCCGCGACCATCATCTCCTCTCCCAACCCCACCGGGGCCCTGGGTTGTGACAGGGAATCAGGGGTTGGTGGCAGCGGACACAGACCCTTTTCCAGGGGGCCCGAGGGCTGGCTCCTTCCTTGGGGCCTGCAGCCAACCTCCCATGCCCCGTCCCTCTCCCCAGCTGGCAGACCCCAATCGGCCCATCCCGGATCGGCCTTGATCTCTGGCCAGGCCTAGGAACCCCACCCGTGCACAAATTCACGCACCAGGCCTCTGTTATTGGCTGTAAGTCTTCATAATATTCTCTTATGATCTTTTGTCTTTCTATGATGTCAGTTTTACTTCTCTTTTATTTCTGATTATATTTATTTGGTTCCTCTCTCTTTTTTTTTACCTTATGAGTCTGGTTAAAGGTTTATCGATCTTGTTTATCTTTTCAAAGAACCAGATCTTAGTTTCATTGATCTCTTATTTTGTTTTTCAGTCTCTATTTCATCTATTTCTGCTCTTAGCTTTATTATTTCCTTCCATCTGCTAACTTTGAGCTTAGTTTGTTCTTCCTTTGCCAGTTCCTTTAGGTGTAAGGTAGATTGATTATTTGAGGGTTTTCTTGTTTCTTGAGATGGGCCTGTATCACTATAAAACTCTCTTTATGATAGATAAATAAATAAACAAACTTTCTTTTTAGAACTGCTTTTGCGGCCTCCCATAGATTTTGGGTTGTTGTGCTTTCATCTTCATTTGTTTCAATGTAATTTTTTATTTTTTTGTCAAGTCATTGATTGTCTAGTAGCATGTTGTTTAGCCTCCATGTGTTGGTGTATTTTTGTTTTCTTCTTGTAATTGATTTATAGGTTCATACTGTTGTAGTCAAGGAAGGAACTTTATATGATTTTAGTCTTCTTCAACTTTATGAGACTTGCTTTGTGGCCTAATGTGATCTATCTTAGAGAATGTTCCATGGGAACTTGAAAAGAAGCTGTAGTCTGCTGTTTTGGGATGGAATGTTCTGTGTATATTAATTAGATCCATCAGTCTAATGTGTCACTTAAGGTCACTGTTTCCTTGTTGATTATCTGCCTGGATGATCTATTCGTTGATGTAATTTGGGTGTTAATGTCCCCTCCTATTAGTGTATTATTGTCACTCTCTTCCTTTATGTCTGTCAATATTTCCTTTATATACTTAGGTGCTCCTATGTTGGGTACATAGTTTATAGTTGTTTTATCCTCTTGTTGGATCCATCCCATTATCATTATGTAATGCCCTTCTTGGTCTCTTGCTGCAGTCTTTCTTGGAAAGCCTATTTTATCCGATATAAGTATTGCTACACCAGCTTTTTTAGTTTTTTGGTTTTTTTTTAGTTTTCATTTGCATGAAATATCTTAAGCATATGTACTTTTTTTAAAAAAATTATTCCATCTTATGTCTTTTGGTTGGAACATTTACTCTGTTTGCATTTAAAGTAATTATTGAAAAGTATATAGTTAATGCCTTTTTAGTCATTGTTTTCCGGTTGTTTCTATAATTCTTCTTTGTTCCTTTCTTCTTCTCTTGCTCTTTTCCCTTGTGATTTGATGAATTTCTTTAGTGTTATATTTGGATTTCTTTCCTTTTATTTTAGTTGTATCTATTATAGGTTTTTGGTGTATGGTTACTATGAGATTCTTATATATAAATTATCGGTCCTTTAAGTTTGAATGCATGCTAAAAGCAATACATTTTACCCTCTGCCCAATGTTTTATGTTATGACATCATATTTTACATCTCTGTGTGTGCATTCCTTAACTAATTATTGTAAATAGAGGTGATTTTGCTACTTTTGTCTTTTAACCTTCATAGTAGCTTTATAAGTGGTTGATCCACTACTTTTACTATATGTTTGCCTTTACCAGTGAGGTTTCTTTTTTCCTTTTATATATTTTTCTATCTCTAGTGAGAGCCTTTTTTTTTTTTCACTTAAAGAAGTCCCTTTAACATTTCTTGTTTGCTTGCCTAGGAAAATCTTTATCTCTCCTTCAATTTTTTGAATGACTTGTTGGGTAGACTATTCTCGGTTGTAGGTTTTGCCCTTTCATCACTTTGAATATATCGTGCCACTCCCTTCTGGCCTTTAAAGTTTCTGCTGAAAAATCAGCTGATAGTTTATGGGGGTTCTCCTGTACTTAACTAGTTGTTTTTCTCTTGCTGCTTTTAAGATTTTCTCTTCATCTTTAACTTTTGAAATTTTAATTATGATTTGTCTTGGTGTGGGTTTCCTTCAGTTTATCTTGATTAGAAGTCTCTGTGCTTCCTGGGCTTGGAAGTCTGTTTCCTTCTCCAGTTCAGGGACGTTTTAAGCCATTATTTCTTCAAATATGTTTTATATCCCTTTTTCTCTCTTCTCTTTCTGGGACTCCTGTCAGCAGGCTTAATGTTGCCCTGTTAGCAGGCTTGACAATATCCTAAGCTATTCCCCTTTAATGTTTTTTTTTTTTTTGCTTGTTTCTGCTGTTCTCATTGGGTGATTTCACTATCCTATCTTCCAGATTACTAATCCAGTCTTCTACATTATCTAATCTGCTGGTGATTCCTCCTACCATATTTTTTTCATTTTAGTTATTGTATTTTTTCTTTCTGATGGATGCTGATTTATATTTTCTATCTATTTGTTGAAGTTTTTACTGTGTTGATCTATTCTTCTCACAAGTTCAGTGAACACCTTCTATGACCTTTATTTTAATATCTTTATCATGTAAACTGCTTACCTCCATTTCATTTAGTTATTTTTCTAGGGGTTTGTCTTTTTCTTTTGTTTGGAGTATATGCCTTTGTTTCCTAATTTTGCTTACGTCTCTGTGTTTGTTTTTGTGTATGAGGTAGATCAGCTATGTTTCCTGGTTTTGAAACAGTGGCCTTATGTGGGGTGTCTTGTGGGGCTCAATGGTATAGTCTCAGTGGTCACTAGAGCCAAGTGCTCCAGGGGTATCTGCTGTATGCACTGGCAGGTGGGGCTGGTTCTTGACCCACTGTCTGCAAGGCCTGGCCATGGCCCAATAATACAGCTTTTTTTTTTATAGGTAATCTGTCCAAATTAATGCTCCTAAAAACTCATATAGCTACAGTCTAAGACAAGAAAATAAAATAACATAATCGTCCCAATCATGCACATTCACATTTAGAATTAGGTCAGTTTTATTGAGTAAGGTTCAAGGGAAGAAAAACAAGATGTAAGAGCCATTTGGAATAACCTCTCCTAATCTATGGGAGGTGAAGCCTTACTTCCACTTCAGCCCCGGGCTTCTCATTCCTCCCCATCAGGCCTGTCTTTCCTTCTCCTGTCTTTTCCATCCTAATGCTCGTGGCTGTGAGGTGGTGTCCAAAGGACACAGCTTCACCTGTGAAATATTGGCGGGCGAAAATATTTAACTTGAGTCTAATTGAGCATTTCATTCTAACTTCCAGTTTATGGATATTCAAGAGATACAGAAACAAGTTAAAGATCACCACAAGGAAATACACAAACTGAGTCAAAATGCGGGACATTCTACAAGGTAATATGGGAGATGTTACTCCAGACTAAAAGGGAAATAGAAACCAAATGGGGCCTGTCCCAGCCAAAAGGAACCTAAGGAGACATGACGATTAAAGGCAAGGTGGGGTCCTGGATAACCTTTCGGGATGGAAAAGGGCAAAAGGCAAAACTAAAATAACCTGAAGAAATATAGACTTCAGTTAATAATCTATCACTATTGATTCATTAATTGTGACAATGGGACCATACTAATGGAAGGTATTAACACGAGGGGAAACTAGATGTGAGGTATATGAGGCCGCTCTCTACTACCTTCCAATTTTTCTATAAATCTAAAGTTATTCTAAAATGTTAAAAATTCTTTAAAAGCAAATGGGGATGATTGGGAAATTTCTAATAGTAACTGGATGTTAAACAATACAGAGTAATTATTAATTTTATTAGGTAGGTGATGGTGTTGAGTTATGAGGAATAGCACTTTTCCGTGGCCAATTCATGCTGATTTTAAAGGAACCGTGGCTTGGTGCCAGAACTAATTTTAAAATGATTCAGCCCAACTCTTGCAGAATGATTGCCAATGGCCTTTAAATCTACTGGGTGAAGAGCTGTTGGGGCTATATGATGGGCAGATTATAAGCTTAACAGCAGAATTTACTTAACGTCATAAAAAGGGACAAGCAGACATCGTGTCCCTCCGGATGAACACACCAGCGCTGCTTGTGAAGTGATCTTCCCAGAGACCAAACCACAGCCTGGCCACGCCTGCACAGCTAACGCCCAGTTCGCGGGAGAAAGACGTGACGGAAGAATATGTTAAAGGACACCACGGAGGGGGCTCAACAAAATCCAGAATGTGGGCAACTGTGCAAGAGAAATGACCCAGACTTTTCAACAAATGAGTGATGTTGGGGAAAATAAACAACAAAACCAACAAATGTATGATTGTTGGGGAAAATAAACAACAAAACCAAAGCCACAGGAAAGGAAACCCAGTGACTTAAAACAATTATCAGCCAAATACACGGTGGGAACGTTGTTTGAATCACAGTTCAAAGACAGCAAGTGTGCAAACACAGAGTGGGAGGTGAGGGGAGGGCAGGGGCGGGGGATTGAACACTGACCAGGCATTTGGTGGCGGTCAGGAGGAGGTTGCTATTTCCGGTGGTAGTGGCATTGCGATTACAGTTTTGAGGAGTCTTTATCTTTCAGAGATCAGACTGACCTGCCTACAGATGAAAGCGTGTGAAGTCTGGGATTTGCTTCAGAATCCCCAGAATTGGGTGGAAGAGGCTGAGTGACCGAGGGCGGGCAGGGAGCCAGGGCTACACACCGTCCGGGCGGAGGCGGGCGGGATCCCTCAGGCCAGGGTCTCTGCTTTTACACAGTCCGTACCGTACAAAGTAAAATCTTACGTAGTGGCTCACAAATAGAAAGATAAGGCAAAAAAAATTAAAGAGGCCAAATGTTAAAAAGCTGATGAATCCAGCTTAGGCATAAAATATTCAGTGCTACTATCGCTTCTAATTTTCTGCCTATTTGATCATTTTCATAATAAGAAGTTACAAATGGATGACCTGATATGGGTGACTAAGTAGAATAATAACAGAATTCCGGAGGGCAGCAGGCTGCGGGGGAGGGGCCGTGGCGTCCTAGGAGGGTCCTTCACGGGCATGCACACAGATGTTCCTGCCACTGATACCCCATACCCCGGGGTGCTGCGCCATTCACATTCACTTTTATGTGTGACACACACACAAATTAAAAGTACAAAAACGCGTTGTTCCTTACTTCCTTTTCGTTTAAAGATTGGAGAGGGTTTGAGACCCCCGGCAAGGCCTTGCCTTGGCACTGGGTCCCTGAGACCCCCCTCCCCCCCCCCCCCCCCCCCCCCCCCCCGCCTGTGTCCTGCTCGCCTCTGCTTTCCTTCCTGGGAGAAAGCGACAGAGTCCCTGGGAATTTCATCAGAACCGACCGAGGGAAGGAATAAACACTACAGGTTTGTGTCCCGCCCTCCGTCCCTCCTTTTGTCCCTCTCTCCCTTTCTTTTCCTTTCTTATTCAATGAAGTTCAATTTCAGAAACACCCCAACTAGTTTCTCATCTTCCTAAAAGGAAAGTTCAACCCTTATGAATTCTGAGAGCGTTAATTACAAGGCTTTTTATGAGAAATACCAACCCCATGAGAGCAGGCCTCCACCCTTGGGGTGACTCAGTGGAGATGTGACCCAGAGAATGTGCTGACAGGAGCTGCCCCAGGTCAGTCACAGAGGAGACGGGGACAGAGAGCCAGGACCTGGGGTGGGCCTCCCGGCTCCAGCAACACGATCGAGGTCCCACTAGAGTGAAGTTACTTATTTTTGCTGTGTGGCTTCTGGCCAGTCACTCCCCATCTCTGAGTGGCACTGTTCTCTCCCATAAGTTGGGATAAATCAGGTCCAGCCACCCACAGGGGACAGGCAGGGAAGGAAAGGCGTGGAGAGGGCTGGGCTCGGTTTACTGGGCAGCCGGCTCGCTGCAGGCAGGAGCGGAGCAGGTGGCAGGGCCCTCTCTGTTATCCAGAGAAGATACAAGTCTGATGTTTGAAAGTGAAATCGCCACATTTTCAAACGCTGTCCATTTCTCAAACTAAAGGGAAATCAACAATAAAAACATAAAAATATATATAAACCATCGTGCAGCTCCACAGAAATCATCTGAGTTGAAGACTGGATCCTGTCTGTGACCACCATTTCCTGATCTCTGAAGTGGCCGAGAGCTAAAGAACCTTCCAGGTCTAACAACCTATGTTAAAACAGGTTGACTTCTGAGTTAAGAAGTCATACTTTGGAGTCAGAAAGACCTTGTTCAAATCCTAGCTCTTCCTCTTCCAGGCTGTGTGACCTTGGACAAGTCCCTGAGCCCCTCTGAGCCTCTGTGTCCTCCCCGGACATTACGCCTCTGCAAGGATGAAATGAGAAAACGTGCGCAAAATGTTCCCCACGTGCCCAGCGGAGCTGTGCTCAGTGGAGGGCACTGACTATAAATGAGCCTTTGCCTTCGCCAGGATGCGCTGGCCACATGCTTTCCCACCCAGGTGACTCTGCAGAGACCACGGAGTGAGTTCTGGCTGCCTAGTTCCCCAGGGAAGCATGGCAGGAAATTCCGGGGCCGGGTGGGGATGTCAGCCACGACACAGATCATGCAGAGGGGGCACGAGCTGCTGCAGGTGCCGGCTGCTCCGAGCCGTTCTCCTGGACCACAGGTCTGGCACCGAGAGGGCAGGAGGCCCTGTGGCCAAAGCATTGATCTGGTGCCTGCAGCTGAACGAAGATGATTTCAGTAGTGCCCTTACTACTTTGGTTTCCTCCTTGGATGCTCAGGGGGATCATCTCTGCTAGGCCCGTTCCGTCTGACGTGGTTGACCTCTGTCATCTTGAAGCGGGTGAAATCACTCACCCACCGAGCAACCCAGTGAGCTTTTCTCAGAATGGCTGTGTGTTTGTGGCCAGCCAGCCTGAGTCGTGCTGGCTCCACGTGGGGAAGCCCGTGGGCCAGCATTCGTCTTGCCTCTACCACTCAAGGCGGTGCAGAGGGTACCCCCCAGCTCCTGGCGCCCCAGAAAGTAAGATGTGCCAGGAAGGACAGACAATGTCCTCTGCCTCTGTCTTCCCAGCCGGGCACGCTCACAGCCCCCTACGCCTCGCAGTGCTCGAACTGTGCATGCCACTGGTCAGGACTGTCTTTGCAGCAAGGGTCAGAAACCCAGCCTGAGTTGACCCTGGCGAAAACTGGAAGCTCTCCTTCCATCTGACTAAACAATCTGGTTGTAGTTGCTTCAGGCGTAGCTGGGTCCAGGAGCTCCAAGGACACTGTCCGGGTTCATCTTCCTCCTTTTCGTTGTTATTCCTCGGCACGGGCTTTGGTCTCAGAAGGCCTTCTCTCGGCGGGCATGGAGCCTTCAGCTGCTCCAGCCTCACGTCCTGTGGGCACACACTGGGAAAAATGCGGGCCTCCGGGCTAACCGCTCCAGTGAAAGTCTCCCTGCCAACTCTTATTGGCCGAGATGTGGCCACGAACTGGATCCGTTATCCGCTGCCCCCAAACACGGAGCCACAAAGAACTGCAAAGCCACAGTTACAGATAGAAATACTTCATGCATCTGGGGTCAGTGGGTCAGCTGGTGGCTCTGCTGATCTTGGGTGGTCTCACTCACATATCTAGAGGTTGGTTGGCTACCAAGTGAGGCAACTGGGGTGACTTGGCTGTGCCCCACACGTCTCCCCTCCTCCAGCAGGCTAGCCCGGGGGTGTCCTCCTGGTGAAGGCAGCGGCACAAGAGTAGTAGGTGGAAGCACACCAGGCCTTACCAGCAGCCACTCACCACTACACCGCCACGTGCAATTGGCCAAAACACTGCGTGAGCCAGCCCGGTGCCTGGGTGGAGAAACAGACCCTCCCCCTTTGGTGAGACCATGCAGAGACAAGCGTGCAGGAGGGTGAAGAACTGGTGCCAGGTGCAACCCTCCTCACCCCACTGCCCTCCCTGGACGGGGCTGAGCCAGACACGGCCCCAGAGAATAGGTGGGAACGGGTCTTTCCCCAGAGGAATGTGGAGGTTCAAACAGCAGACGTGCACTCAAATACCCCTCACCCTCTCCACGGGACTCAGCCAGGACCTGTGATCATGGGGGTCAGGGGTCAGGGGCCAAGCTGTGCTGGGAGCCCAGATCTGTCTTCTCCCGAAGCCCCTTCATTTATGCCCATCTCACCCCCTCCCGAGGGCCTTTCACTCCCACGCGTGCTTTGACATGTTTTACTGCATCCGAGCATCTTAATAACGTGAACTGTCTCATTCACCTTCTATGTATTATTTCATTTTTTGAATTTTTTATTTAAAGTTGTTGCACATATTATAAAATTTTGCCACGTTAAAAAAAGACACTCTAACTTCATTTATTTGTTATTTATATGTTATCACTTTATAAAACTCTCTTGATTTTAAGTGGGAGCCAGGGAGTCTTGGTGTGAGGGCGTTTTGAAGACAAGGACTGTCAGTCTGTAAACAAAGGTGACAGCGTCTCTTTCCCTGGGCACACGTTTGGGTCTGGGCTACTTGAGACACTTGGCAAAGACGCCCTGTGTTGCTGAATGCCCATCCCTCGCAATCTCGGCAGACCAACCCCCCAGCCAGGCAGCAGCTCCCGGCAGGCAGCCCCCTGAAGAGACAGCTAGAATGTCACTCCGATGATTCCCGGGGCTGCATCTGGACTGGAGCCGGTGTGGAAGGGCCGGCAGCATCCAGTCTCGTCTCCCAGCACCTTCCCTCGGAGCTGCGCCCTCTCTGCGGCAGCTGGGCTTCCTGAACGAACGGCTGGGCCTGGGCGGAGGCAGCAGCGAAGGTGGGAACCTTCTCCCGGGCCCCGGGAGTCAGAGCAGGACTGAAATGTCATCAGGAGATTTTCTACGATAAGCACTGTTCCCTGGAAAAGCTTCAACCCAAAAAGCAGCTCCACCCTTGGTCCCAGGGGGCTAAGGAGTCTCCGCTCCCACACGCTGGGCAGCAGAGCAGGGAGCGCGGGCCAGGCACGGCGGGGACCTGCTCTCTGCCACGGATGGCGGCTGTGCTTCCTTCCTCTGAGCCGTGGGCACTGAGCGCCTAGTGAGAGCTGAGCGCGGGACCCCGTGGGCAGGAGCACCCAGCGTGGAGCTGGGGTCTGTGAGAACCTACAGGAAAGGGGGTTTAAGCGGGTGGTGAGGGGGTCAGATTTACAGGAAGGTCCCCGTGTCCTCGGAGTGCGCGGTGATAAGGGGCGAGACTGGAGCCAGGAGCCAGGGGAGAGGCTGTCTCAGCGAGGCCGGGCCTTGGGGCCCGGAGCGCAGGCTGCAGCTGGGCGATGCCCAGCCCAGGACCCGCGGTTTGGAGTGGGTGCAATGCAGAGCTCCAAGGTGGTGCCCCACGGGGCTCCCCGGGGACAGACAGGGCCGGACTAGGGACAAAGGGTGAGGGTGGCATGTGGAGATATGCCAGGCACCCCCGTGCAGGGTTTACTGTAGCTATCTGTGGAAAAGGTGCTTGGGGAGA
This sequence comes from Cnephaeus nilssonii, assembly GCF_951640355.1. Lineage (NCBI taxonomy): Eukaryota > Metazoa > Chordata > Mammalia > Chiroptera > Vespertilionidae > Cnephaeus > Cnephaeus nilssonii. The sequence continues at coordinate 8,807,725 of NC_137073.1, forward strand.
AATTGATCCACCTACTGCTGAAAAATGCTTTCTGACATGAATAAAACGTTGGACTGGAAGACTCTTAAAGACCCTCAAGGCTCATGTTCTATGAATCAGAATCTCGACGGAGGGCCTGGCTGGGCTGCGGGACCCTGGGCAGGGCGGGCGCGGGGCCCAGCAGGGAAGCCCAGAAGTCAGGGAGCAGCCAGGCCCTGGCCCTGCTCCCCTCCTGCCTCCGAGGGATGATGCGGCTGCTCGGGAAGGCAAGGGGCCGCGAGCAGCAGCGCTCCCTCAGCCACAGCACCCACTGACAGCCCCGCGTTGGCCACAGGCGGGGAGGCCCACATTACAGCGCAGGCGGTTAGTTTCCCAGAAGCAGCTACATCAGCGTGAGGCCTGCCTTGGAGCCGTCTGAGTGTGGACGAGAGTGAGCAGAGGAGCACAGGAGGGAAAGACGGGCCACCACGGCCAGATGCAGCTGCACTTGCGGGCCCTGCGGGCAGGTGCGTGGAGATGCGGGTGCTTCTCTCTCCGAATCTTCCCAGAAACACTGCCAGGCAGGTGGCTCCACCTGGGGAGACGCCAGCCCCAGACCCCTGGATGGAGACCCAACCCCCCACCCACACACAGGCAGTATCAGAAAGCATTTAAAGCCCATATTCCCCATGTTCACAGCTTCTGTTGGCAAAGAGATTCACCGCTGTGCCTCAGCTTCTTCGGGCCCGGGGGGAGGGGGGGTTCTCCCAGAGCCTCGGGGGCCGGGCTGATGCAGGAAGGAACGAGTCCATACAGCGCCACGCCCAGAACTAGTGCCGATAACCGCTGGTTCCCACTGAGTGGCTGCTCCAGCCACTGCTCGCCGGGAACACGCTGGTCTCTGCAGATGGGTTTGCAGTGGCGCATCTCGGTATCGGGGAAGGAAGGGAGGTCGGGCCGAGGTCTGGTATGACCCAGGACTCCCCACAGCCTCCATGGCCATGCAGCGAAGCCAGGCTGAAGCTGCAACACAACACAACACGCCCGCGGCTGTGCTACTTCACACACCTGACAAGCAGACACGTGCTCACCCCCTCTGCACTGGGGGATGCCCATTGTCCAGAGGAAAAAGCAGATGTGCCAGGTGTGCTGACAGCTGTTGACAGTACACAAACCCCAGCCACCCCCATGAGGGCTCCTCACCCTGCTCTGAACACTCAGAGGAAGGCCAGGCGATACTGCACACATGATCCACCTCCGGGGTGGGGTGCGTGTGTGTGTACCCCTGCACGCCAGCACGCGTGTGCTGCCTGCTGTTGAAGCTCAGCCTAACCAAGATTCAGACTTGTCTCTGTAAGTAACAGGCCGAGGGGGCCAGGAGGCCACCCCCTCGGATCTACATGTGGAGATCGATGTGCGTGTGGCAAGAGGAGCTAAGAAGACAGGGTGGAAGGACGGACAGCCTGGTGTCTGTCCCTGGCCCAGAGGTGGTTGGGGGTAGAGGACGGCAGCTGGACAACACGTGCCCTCCCTGAGCCTCCGTGAGTCCACAGGAAGGCAGCCCTCTCTCCTCACAAGGTCTCAACAGGAGCTGGTGATGCTGGTGACCAGCTGAGAGTCGGCTGGAGACTGGCGCCGCAGGGGAAAGCAGAGGGAGATGGAGAGGGGCCGATCCTGGCACCAGCACATGCCGGCATGGCAGCTGCCGTGTCTGTCTGCGAGGCGCAGCAGTGCCATGGCCAACTGGCTCCTCCCCGGCTGTCAACTGGATCACCTGTTACTCACTGATACCCCCATCATTGTCCCAGGTTACCCCAGCCCCTGAGCCATTACCGAGTAGATTGGCATCTGTGGGTGGAAAAGAAGCCACATTCCCAGAAAAAGAAAGTGAGGGACCACTGTAGGACCCGCCGGTCATGGTCCCGCCCCCACCCGGGTTCCTGGCTGCCAGTCAGATGCAGGAGCCGGATGCCAGGTGGAGCCCTGCCTCACCAGGCTGCCTTGAGCTTCCCACCTCAGGGTTGGTCCAGGCCACGAGAGGGGGCTCCTGCCTCGGTTCCCCTTGCTGTGACCCAACCAGTCTCCCTACCTGGGATGATAAGAAATATGTATTTGGTCTTTGTCCCTTGTTCCTGGACAGATCCCCTAGAACCCTTGGAGTGTCCTGAGTGATGGGGAGAGAGAGCATTTTTCTTACTGATAATGAACCACTTTCATCTACACCTGAGTTTATGCTAATGAGGGGAACCTTCCAGGATGGGGGCCGGTTGCCAGAGGAACCAATCACGTGGTTAGAGGTTCTCTCCCTTGTTTGAGTCACCCTCTGGGTCCCTGTACCTCACAGTCCCTCCTGTTCTTCCTCATACCCCTCGTGTCCTTAGGGCTCAAATCAGATGAGCAAACAAACACCATGCCTCTTCGTCTCCACATCTTTCTCTCTCAGAGACCTCCCTCCCAACTTCCTCCTCTCCACTCCCTGGCCTCCACGCACATGCCTAGCCCACCTCTACCAGGAGCTCAAGGTTCTGCGATCCAGCTGATGCTCGTCTGGGGCCTTCCTTGTCCACACAAACCCGCTTCTCTATCGCCCTGATCTCAGCGAGGCACAGAAAGGACAGAGAATGTGGACACAAACCCGCACACTCAGAGGCCTTTGACTCAGGGCTTTAAAAGCATCTGCTGTTCAAAATGGCAAGTGCCTTTTGTTAAACACCTACTATGTGCCAAGCATGTTTCATACCCAATGTTGTTTAAACCTCAAGCAAAGTTGCAAAGCAAGTTTTGTCAGACAGACCCATGGCCCTCACTGAGCTCTTTGCAGCTTTTCATTCTGCCATCCAGGTTCATTGGAGCAGAATGAGGCAATGGAGCATAGATTTCATTTCAGGAAAATGTAAGATTCTGGAAGAAAGTGCAAAGTGGCTCCTCACCAAATTGTGAACTCGAGGATCAACCTCCTTCCCTGCTTTGCCTAACGCCTTTTCTCTGACTTCCCCACCTCAGAGCTTTTTCTTACTCTCTGTGGCTCCCCCTAAAGGGAGCTCCCTCAGGAAGCCCTGCCCCTGCTCTCCAAACGAGGCCAATGTGTATTTGTAGGTGAGCTGGCTGCAAATAACAGAAATACAGATCATCCTGGGCAAATTTTAACAGTTGCAAATCACGTGACAAAAAAGTCCCAGAGGTATAGTGAGCTTCCCATCCAGCTCCATCCAGCACGAAAGCAATAGAACCACGACACGGGCCTGGCCCTGCTTCTCAGGTCACTCCTTCTGTCTGTCCCATTTCAGCAGCCTTCCTCTTGGGTTGTACAATCACTACCAGCAGCTCCCAGAACTCAATACGTCCAGGTACAAGTCCAGAAAAACGGGCAATTTCCATTTTCTCAGTATTTCCAACCAACACCCCCAAGTGAATCTGGTTGGCCTTTACTGACCCGACGAGCACACTGCTTCCGTCTGTATTCAGACACTGTCCTTAGAGCCAGAGAGAGTTCCTATGGAGAAGAGGGGGGTCAGCACCCCTAGAACATGACACTGGGAAATTCTGGGTGCTATTGCAAAGGGGGGGACACAAAATTAACCTGGGAGGAGGTGACAGGAATCCGTGGGAGTCTCCCTCCTTGACTGAGTGGCCAGATTATTATGATCTCTGAATGCATAATAATCTGGCCACTCAGTGTACATATATATTAGAGGCCCAGTGCATGAATTCATGCATGGGTGAGGTTCGGCCAGCCTGACCAGGGGGAGGGGACATGGGCCTGCTGGTCAAACTCCTGGTCGAGGAGACAATTTGCATATTAGCCTTTTATTATATAGGATATACCATTGAGTGGCCAGATTATTATGTGTTCAGAGATCATAATAATCTAGGCACTCAGTGTAATGTCCAATTCTCCATCTTTTCTGGGCCTCGCTGTGATTCCTTGGTCGACTTGGGAGTCCTGCACCAGAATGTGAGGCCCATGAAGACGAGAATTGTGCCTCCTGCATCGCTCTATGTCTATGCCTCACACCTTGCCTGGCACCTGCTTCATAAGCAGGTGAACACGGGGATGAATGAATCAGTCTGCCTGCTTCCTGTGGGCTCGAGTGCCCCGGGGCTCAGTGCAGAGGTGAGAAAGAGGCCAAACTGCTAGATCCAGGGGTCCCCAAACCCGTGCTTAAGCCAGACCTACATATCTCCTATCTATTTTGTATTTGGGGGGAAATATTCATAAGATTTCATTTGATAACAAGGTTCTATTGCTATAAAAATATATGTTTGGAAATCATCACTGTCATAGTAAACACTCAAGGCTTTGAAATCTTGAAGATCTGGGGTGAGATCCCACATTTTAATGGGTTTTAAGTCAAATGAAATCCAGACTCACTATGGTCTACAAGGACCTGTGGCCTGGACCCTTCCAGCCCCACCCCTCGCCTCTCTCCTGACCACATTCTCCAGCCACCTGCCCTCTCCCAGGCCGTGGCTCCCTCCCAGCCCGTGGGTGCCGACCACCTGCCAGTACTGTCCCCCACCCCACCCCCGTCTTCACGACTGGCTGCTTCTCAGCCTTTCCTCGTAGCTCCGTCCCTTCTCAGAGAGGCCTCGGGACATTCTGTGTAAAGGAAGCCTCCACCTCGCATCCTCCTCTCAGCCCCGCGGCTGTTTGCTTCTCAACCTGAGTTATTGTAATGCCCAGTCTCCTGGCAGGTGTAGCCTCCCCAAGCAGGTCACGTGGCCCCACAAGGCAGAGACGGTGTCTGTCTTGGCGGCCACTGTGCTGCAAGGGCCACAGCACTTCCCAGCATCAAGTGGCTTCTGATCAATGATTGTTAGAGGAATAGGATCACTGTATGTTACTATCTCTGCACTGGGGACAGCACGACCACCCTCAGAGCGTGGCAGAGGCTGAGAAAACGACATCCCATAAAAATCAATAAGTAGGGGAAATAATGATGAAGTAAAATAACATCCCATGTGCACCGCACCAGGTGCTGGGGGCCGCATTAGCTCCAGCCGCCTTCATCTGCCCCAGCCCTTTCTCAGCAGCCCTCGCCAGGTGAGTCTGGCTTGGAATTAAATTATGTTCTAAACTCAGAGCCATCCTTTAGCTCTGAGGCTGACAGGGGCCTGCACATCTGAACACAAACTGAAAAATTAATGCCCTGAAAGGCACTGTCTTCTTCCCGTAGACACACTGGCCTCCTTGCCTGTCTGCGCAGCAGCAGAACCGAGCTCTGCCTCTCTGACTCCATCTCTGTCTCGTGCAGCGACAGGGCTGCGGGCTGCGGGCGGGCAGGAGAGAGGCCAGCGTCCCGGTGCTCGGAGGGCAGCGCAGGCCCTGGCATCTCATAACTTGGGGTGGGAGCAGGAGGGAGGGTGAGCACAGAGGTCCAGGTGGCCCTGTGCCCAGCCTTAGAGCCCTGCGACCCACCTCCTGGGCCTCGGAGAGGCGCCCAGGAAAGGGAGGTAAGGGTCCGGGCTGGGCAGGGATGTGGAGGGGGGTGCAGGGTGAGGAGGAGGGGAGCCCTGTTAGACCAGGACTGCAGCCTGGAAGATTCCTGGGCGCCGCGGCCTGTCCTGGCCTTGCCTGAAACAAGCAGGCGATTGCGTAGCAGCTCTGTGAGTACCAGGGAGAGGGGAGCTCTCGTGTCAGGGCGGACTCTGACCTCGGCCCGGACCATCCCCAGGGGCCTACACTCATCACCCTGATCCTCTGAGACCTGCTCAGTTGTCAACTGGCCGCCCGGCGGGGTGTGCAGACCAGCCGCAGCAGCAGCGCCTGGGGGCTCCCTAGGAATGGGCCCTCCAGTGCTGCCCAGGCCTGCTGACGGGCCCTGGCTGCCTGGGACCACGCACACCATCCTCGAGACGCCCAGGGAGGCTGTGGTGATGGCTCACATGTCCCCTTGACCGGGCCAGGAGATGCGGATGTTTCCTCTGGGCGTGTGTGAGGGTTTCTAGAAGGATCGCATTTGAATGGGTGAATGGAGGAAAGCAGAGGGGCTCCCCTGAGTGGGTGGGCGTCACCCAGTCCATGGAGGTCCGAATAGAACGAAAAGGTGGGAGAAGGTTGAATCTGCGCTCTGCCCACAGCGTAAGCTGGGACATCATCTTCTCCTTGCAGGGCCTGGTCTTCAGGCCTTCAGACCCAGCTGGAGGCAGCGCCGTGGCTCTCAGCCTCCAGCCTCTGAAATGCGCCACCGGCTTTCCCGGGTCCTCAGCGTCAGACGGCCATGGTGGGCCTGTCCGCCTTCGCATTCATGGGAGCCGATAGATTGCAGCACGTTTCCTTCTAGAGAGAAAGACCTGTGTCTGTATCTGTATCTAGATCTAGATCATCTATGCCTATGTCTACACCTACGTCTGTGTCTGTATCTGTATCCATAACTCCGCCTATATCTATATGCCTGTGTCTGTCCATGTCTGTATCCATAACTACGCCTATATCTATATGCCTGTGTCTCTCCTATGTCTACCCTATTGGTCTGCAGCTGTGGAAAACTCTGGCTAGTACGACTGTGGTTCCGCCACTCCCTGGTGGTGTCCGTGCGGAATGCAGTGTGAGGTGTGTGCCGTGCGGTGGGTACAAGTTTGGGATTTGGAGTCGGAAATGAGCATTGGGATCCCAGCTCTGCCCTGTCCACCTGAGACTCAGCTCGCTGGACCTTAGCTTCCTCCTCTGCAAAGTCGAGGGCAGGGGCACCGCTTTCTGGGCTGTTGGGATGAAATCAGCCCACACAATGAGGAAAGCCCTCCATACAGCACCTGCCACGTCTGGGTGCCCAGGACACGTCAGCTGGTGTTACTGCTAGTAACTTCCTTCCAGTAACCAAGCATCCAGTGTGTGAATTGTTGACCCGTTTTTTTTCAAAAGTAGGTAAGTGTGAGCAGATTGCTGATAACCTTAGAACAGACACACACCCACCCACACTGTGGACATTCCCATGGGAGGGGGGGTGACCACAGAGCAATCGGGTGCCAGGACCTGCACCTGCACCAGAGCGTTGCTCCCAGGACCAGCCTCTGGTCAAAGCCAATGTTCCATCAGAAGCCAGTGACTCAATATTATTGCAGCTTTGTTTCTTCTTAACTACAAAATAAGAGGAAGGTCTCATTAGAATCTGAGCCCCACCATGGCAGCTGGAAGTTTACAATATAGTCTTTTATATGTAAGGCTGAGGATCATTGATTTAGTCCACACCTGGCCAGCCCTGAGAGTGGAGAGGGAGGGAGCCAAGGTCAAGGACAGCAGAAGGTAACAGAGAAGGAGGAAAGAGCGGCGGGGCCTGGGGGAGAGCGGGAGGCACTGCGAGGGGTGTGGGCAGCATTGGCCCGTGGTTGGTTGGGCTGGGGCTGGGGCTGGGCTGGCTCGGAGCCGGGGCTTTAGCAGTGGCTCTCAGCCGGGGTTGCGTTACCACCCCAGGGAGATTTTCATGATGCAATTTCAGGACCTACCACTCAGAGTTTATGACTCCAGTGGTGGCATCGGGGCGTGTTTTCCAAAGCATCCAGCATCCGGGACTCAGGAAGAAGGTCAGAGACACGTGGCAGGAGCAGGAGACAGAGGACACGCCCTGAGCAATCGGTCCTCTGGCCCTTCGCTCGGACCCGCCGGTGAGGTCAGATGCAGCCTCGACGTCAGAGGGTCCGGACCATCCCCACAGCAGACAGCGACAAGCGCCCACCTGGGAACAGGAAGGTAAAGCCCTTGGCTTCTGTTACTGGGAGGGCGGGGCTGAGCTGGAGCAGCCTGAGCCTCCAGTCGGGCCCGGTTCAGGGGACGCGCTGGGACACGTGCCTGCTTGGTGACAGGCCGGATGTGGATCATCTCTATGGTTGTGCCTCGTTCTCCCACGGCGGCTGCTGTGAGGACGGGCAGGCGTCCTGAGGCTTGTTCCCTCCGTGTCCGGTAAGGAAACAGCCATTGGAAAGACAGGGTTCCACCCTTAAATGAGATGTTCAGTTTCCAAATAAAATAAAATTCCTAAATATTATGTAAGCAGACAAAAGTCATAGATATACACGCACACACACACATATAACACATCCACACGTGTGTGTGTATAGTAACTGTCACACGGTCTAATTTGGGTGGGAGCCCTCACCAGCGAATGTCTATAAGAAACATTCTATTAGGCTTTCCTTGACGACGTTGGTCACCTCCTCCCCTGCATGGACACACAGCTCCGGCCAATGACACAGAAAATCTAACATTAAAACAAAGGCAGCATCGGGGTCCCCGTGCCACGGAGACACTGCACTGTAAGCAGTGCTGTTTTAATGGGGTTTCCGGGGGTGTGGGGGTGTGCGGGCAGCAGGAACAAGTGAACTCGTTTCCAATGGCACATGAAGGTGAACCGCCTCATGATGGGTCCCGCCGATCGGCAAGCCTGCACAGCCCTGCCCGTTGCTCAGAGCCAAGCTCATTCCAATCAGGAGCCAGGCCAGTCGTCAGGGCACCTCAGAGGAAAGCCGCAGAGTCTCAGAGAGCATGCTCCTCCTCGGTCTCCTGTGTCACCTTCGATGATGGGTTCGGCTGCAAGGACGCTGGCGGGAGATCACGGTTATAGCGGGAACAGGAGGTCGCCTGCCCCTGCCTCCGACCTGACCATCAAGGGGCATGCCAGTCCCCACCCCATTTCTGGCCCTGCCCAGCCTGGCCGAGTCTGGCTGCAAAGCCCCCGTTGCTGATCTCCTTTCACTGATAATAATGATTCATAGGACTCCTGCCATGTGCCAGGGGCCACGTGAAGTCCCTCATTAATTTATTAGCTCATTTGTCCAACAAATATTTACTGAGAGCCTGCCAGTTGTCGGGCACTGTTTGGGGGGCTTTTATTAATTATTTCCTGGCATGCCCAGTTTGAAAGCATGGCTCCATTTCACGGGCAGGGAGACGGGTGCTCCTGCGGCTCTGACCCCCGGAGGAGAGCTCCAGGAGGAAGCAGGATTCTCACGCAGGTCCGCTGTGCCTCAGCCCCCCTCGTCCCAGGGTCCTGCTGTCCTCACCCCAGGCCAAGCCTGCCTCCTCCACCCTGGGACCACCTCGCACACCCAGGAACTCCACAGACCGCCTTGTTCAGCAGACAAAGCTGCTCACATGACCTCGGCCCTTGATCAGAGAAAATCTACAGAACTGCCTAACTGTCTATCACCCTATGGAGACAGTGACAGAGACGGGAAGACAAAGAGAAAATGAGAGAGAGACGGGGAAGCTGAGGGGAGAGATTATAAAGGGGAGAGGAGCCCGGCCGGGTGGCTCAGGTGGTTGAGTGTTGTCCCGCGCACTGAGTGGTCACGGGTTCGATTCCCATTCAGGGCCTGGGTTTGGGGCTCGATCTCCATAGGGGGCGTGCAGGAAGCAGATGATCGATGCTTCTTTCTCATCATTGATGTTTCTATCTTTCTCTCCCTCTCCCTTCCTCTCTCTCTCTCTCTGAAAGTCAATAAAAACATTTTTTTAAATGGAAGACAAGAGCAGAGAGGGCTGGGGAGAGGGGAGGGAGACACGGGGAGAGGAAAAGAGAGCACAGAGATAAGACAGGAAAAACGAGAGGCAGGCTGTTAGAAAATCAGAGAGGAGGAGGGAAGAGAGAAGCAAAGGAAAACACAAAAAGAGGCAGCCAGCGAGCGGTGGGAGGGAAGGCGGCCGGGGGGAGAGTGGGGAGGAAATGAAAGACGCCCAGCACACAGACCCTGGCGGCTGGTTTGTCCTGTGCTGTCTTCCTTGAGGAGGCCTGAGAGCAGCCTTCCGCGAAGCCGCCGTGGGCTGCGCCGGGCGAAGGCGATGCCTATCGGGCCGCGCTCTGTAAAGGAGCCGGTTCCCAAGGTAAAATTGATTTTATGTGTTTGTTTGTTCTGACCTTGAATTTCCCCTCTGCAACACCTGAGAAGCAGCATCCTATCCACCAGGAGATAAGAGGGTGTCGGCGCTGCGGCTGGATTACAGCGGCTGTTTACACAGAATGCCGCGCCCCAGCCAGCCTGGACCTGTGAGCCTCGTCCTCGGGCAGCGTCTGCCGGGAGGACCAGGGCCACAGTGCACCTCGGGCCCAGGGGACGCACAAGGCATGTCTGAGTCAGGAATAATGACCCAAGGAGAGTGGACGAACATCAGAGGAGACAGGAGAGAAATGGGAGAGGAGACAGGAGAGAAATGGGCGGGCTGGCGTGGCGAAGAGGCGTCCGTGGGAGGGGCGGCCACAGGAGACCGGCGGGCCCTGCAGCAGCAGCGTCTCGCCCTGCTTTGACCTCTTTCTCGATGCTGACACGTGCTCGGTATTGACATCATTCCACCCTCCCTCAGGCCTGTGAGGCTGCACAGACCTGCCCATTCTCGTGGGGACACAGGCTTTCCCAAGGCCACGCAGCTTTCCACGCTCCCACGCCAGCCATGGTCCCCGCTGGGCAGCAGGGCTGCCTGCCTGGTGGTGAGGCCAAGCCAAAGGGGATGCCCAAAGTCAGGAGGACAGGAGAGCAGGTTGAGGTGGTCAATTCATTCTCAGGGGGACTCCAGAGGGTGGCTTTAGAATAGGCCTGGGGACGGGGCTGGGGTGTAAGGGGCATTTCTTGTAGGCAGGTGTCAGGGCAGCAGGCCGGACAGAAAGCCAGAAGAGGACAGACATGACCCCGTGTAAATGCAGCAGAGAGGTAGACAGTGGCCCAGATCCTGGGCACACAGAGGCCGGGGCTCCCAGGGAGTCAGCTCGATGGTAGCAAGACTCCACCTAGTGGCCTGTCTCCAGGCGGGCCCCTTGCCTGGTCCGATTAGCTCAGGAACTGGGCAGGGCCCAGCCTGCAGAAGGCCTGGGGGTGCAGCCGGCAGAGGCAGGGAAGGTGGAGGATAAGAGATCAGAGTGGTCAGCCCCCAGGGAAATTCATCCTCTTTGCTAAACATTGAAACAGGTAGGACCATAGGGCCCTTGTACGGTTACAATTACATTTAAATAGTCATTGTAATGTCACACACTGAGGACTGTGGCCTTGTTAGGAGCTGAGGAGACCCTGGGGAAGGGTCGGTACGAAGTCTCACAGAGCGGGGTTCCTGCAGCCGTCTGCAGGCAGAGGAGAGGGAGAGGCGGGCGTGCAGGGGAGACACGAGTGGGGGCTGTACATTCAGGGAAGCTGAATGGAGAGTGAGAGGGTGAAGTGGCGGAGGAGAAATAGGAAATGAGGGTGGGGCAGAGATCCTGGGCACCCTCTCACACCCCTCGCGGATCTTCGGGGCTTGTCTGAGATGCTTGGTGCTCACACAGACGGGCACATACAAAAGCACTTGGCATGGGTGTGCCAAAGTCTAGGCGGCATTTTCACCCCCTTGCCAGGGTGAATGCTGTAATATTCATCCCAGGAGATGATGATGAAATGTTTAAAAATAGCAAGTCGTCCTTCTCCTAATTTGCTTTATAATCTCAGTTCCCGCCCCCCCATGTCCATTTGTGAATTGGGTAACCCTCTCTCTAAGACCCTTTGAACACTCCACATTGTCCATGTCTAGGTCCAAATGGGAGCAGGATTTAGGAGCGGTGCATTCGGTACAGCCCAGAATCTTGGAGTTTAGAGATGATTTCAGTGGATTTTGGAACCTCCCCACCACCAGCGCCCTCACCCCCACCACCTGGGCATCTATAGCGCCAGAGATGAGGCATCAGAGAGAAAAGGGCCTGCAGCATTAGGCAGCTCAGAAGATAATGTGAGGAAGCCTTTAGAAGATTCCAGGACGTTGCCTGAATACACAAGGACAAGAAGCGGATGGTAGGGGAATTCTTAATCAGGTTGTTGCAAACTCTCTCCCTGACAACCTGGAGAACATTTGAAACTGTGGGGGAGGAACAAGAAAGGTGTCAGACACTCACTGCCGCCTCCTCTCTCGGGGCACGTGGCCTTGAGGCACGAGATCTAATCTGAAGAACGCACACACTGGACAGAGAAGAATGGCAGGCGGGGAAGCACCCACCCAAGAACTCAAGGCTGAGAGGGAGGGAGTGTTGGCCAAAATGCGGGACAGATCTTTGCCCGTGGCTGCTCTGCTCCCACCCCAAGCCAGCCCCTGAGCCCAGGTCAGGGAGGGACCGGGCACTCCAGGGCGATGGAGAACTCATCAGGGGAGCAGGCGTGCCCATTGAGTACAGCCTTATGGGGCCTTATCCCTGGGCTCTCAAAGGCAATCAGCTGATGTATTCTCCGGTGAAGTGGATTTGCAAAGGAGAGCTGGCCAGGCTCCACCCCCGAAGGCACGCCAATCAAGTGAGGCTGGTTTGGGGACTGAGGGGAAAGTTTTAACAAAGCTCTGGGCCTGGCTGAAGGATCACAGAGAACCTCTACATTTTTTCTCTATAAAGAGAATTTCCTTTCCAGCTGTGCAGACAGTGGGTCCCTGCAGCCTGTTGGTGGACTCCATGCGTGTCCCACCTTTACCTTCGTCTGGTCACCCTCCCAGACCCATCCCGGAGCCTCACTGTCCCAGGTCTGGACAGCTTCGCCTGGTTCCTCCACCACCGGGCGCTCCAAAGCACCTACTGGGTGAAGCCTCCTGCACTGGCTTCCATTTCAGGGCCTTTCGACAATTTCTCTGCCTGCCCCGATTTCCTCCTGTGGAAATTCATCTCTCTCTCATCTCCCTATCAGCATCCCTCAACCACCTGTCCAGGCATCCTCACTGGGCCAGCCCTGAGCTGCGTGCAGGCTCTGGGTGCACAGTCCGATATGGGCCCAGCCAACACCGGAGCTTCCATAAAGACAGGCAAAGCGAGGAGCAGTCCAGACCATGGCGGGTGAGGAAGACAGACGCTCAGCGTAGACCGAAGAGAATGGTATCTGTTTGTGGAGGAGATAGTTCAGAACTGGTCCGAAGGGACGAACCCAAGTTCACTCAGCCTTCACTTCTTTATTTTAACAAAGTTTATTGAACACCTACTATGGGCCTATACCCTTCCATGCAGTGGGGACACAGCCGCGAATGAGCAAAAAGGACCCTGACCTCGTGGAGTTTACAGTCCAGTGAAGGAAAACAAAGAAACCAATAAGTGAATGAAGACCAGAGTGTATGCCGGTAGAGTTACAAAAGTAAGCAAATAAAATCCGGCAGGATGGTCAAAGTGGCAGGCGGGCTCTGTCAGATTGGCGAGCGGTTAGAGACACTTCCACAGGAGACATCCTCCGGGAGAACCAAAATGGTAGGTAAGTTAAGTGCAGCCAGGAGTGGATTCGTGAGCCTGACGATGTAGAAAACCTTTAAAACAGGTGTTTGTCTAAAAGACGTGCTGCGGTTCAGTGCTCCGGGGACCCAGGCGAATGTCCGCACGTCCGCAAGCCCCGAGGGGAATGCAGTCTCGGGCGCTCCCACTGGCCACAGCCAAGCCAGGGAACTGGGCCCCGATGCCCTTGGTGGAGCTGGTGCTGTCACAGGGGCTGGGCCCGAGGACACACACTGTGCCATCAGGTTCTTCTTTATGGGGAATCAGTGGTGTCGGCCATTATTATTATTGCCTATTGTTCCTAAGTAAGCGATGCCAACATCTCTGCTTCCCCTCCAAAACCTCGGCTGCCTGTCTAACAAAGGGGAGGAAAGGGAATCATCTCTCCATTGTCTGTGAAAGGTTATTTTTTGTTTAAGCCAGACTTGCCAGGCTGGTCCATAAAAGAATAGTTAGCAACACGCCGTAGGTGTTCCAAATAAACACAGAAAGATGTGATTGGATGCCAGCGTGGTCCTACAATTTCTTCCCCCAGGGAAGTGAAGAAAGTGATCAAAATGCATCTGCTGGGTCTTTGATCAGCTGGTCGTGCTGGGCAGACAGGCCCAGCCCGGGGAGGGTCCGCATTGACTCAGTAAGTACTGAGGCCTAGCACTGGCCACACTGCTGAGCGCCCACCCTGAGCAGGAGCAGAGCAGAGAAGGGAGGACACTGCATCTGACCAGAACGGGCAGAACTAAGCCCTGGGCCAGTCTGTGCCTCCGAACACCCTGCACTCTCCGTGGCACTGCCCCCAGAGCCCACCTGTGGCCCGTGCAGGCCATGCAGCGGCCCCAACCCTGGCTGTGGAAGGTAAGATCGGGCAGGGCAGGCTCAGGGACAACTGTACCAGCAACCTGTGCAAGGTAAGACGAATGTTCCTTCAATTCTATCATTATCCTTAACATCTCACCAGGCAAAATCTGACAAACAGAATATAATTAAAATTGCATCTTCTTCGACTCCATTCGAAGAGATCTTCTCCAAGGTGACCTGTAGTTGCGGCCCAAGGAGCAGAGCCTCTGGTGCCAGGCGCCCCATTGGGAATGCAGACTGGACTTGGGGTATCAGGCTGCTGCAGGCACCCCCAGACACTCATGTTAGTCATAGTTGGCTGCTATCAACCTATAAACACCTCTCCACTTTCAATTAACATTGCTCTGTCTCCTGTCTCACTGAATATTATATTTAACTAATTTAAGAGGATTGGTAAAGAGAGTTTTCACACTTCACAGGAAAACATAATGAAATAATTATACCTCTACTTACAAAAGGCATGAGGGTGTTTTATAAGCAGCCTTCAGGCTTTTCAGCCGAAGCCGCGTTCCTGTGGGCGCTTCTGTCTGAACTTCAGTCAGATGACCTTGGTTCTCACATCCTTGTGCTCGCACCTGTGTTGCAGAGTGTTTGATTACTTCTGGGATGGCGCTGCTGCTGCCTTCCTTGGTCACAAGGACATAGGCTGCGGTATACACCGCGGGTGGGATAGGTGCATGGCAGGCTGGGACATTTGGTGGGGAGGAACAGAACTGAGATTGGCAAAAGGAACCCATAAATCTGTTCTTAACATAGTCGTGGTGATGGGACAAGGTTGATGTTCGCTTCGTAGTCCAGTGTATCAGTCAGCTATTGACACAAAAATGCTGTGTAACAAACCACCGAAGCGGGGGGGTTGGGGGGGGCGGGGGAACAGTATCTCACAACCACAAGCGTTTATTCTCATGCTTACAGGTTCTACAGACCAATTGTGTCCCAGATGACTCTGTCAGGCTGCAGGTTGGCTGGCCTTGGGTCCCGGCTATAGGATGGGGTTCAGGGCCACTCCATGCTCTCAGGCCTGGGCTGTAAGGGCAGTGGCCACCCAGTGCCCATCCTTCCCAGGTTACCACAGGGGCTCCAGAGCCAAGCCAAACCACAAAAGCACAGCAAGGCCTCTGCTTACGTCATGCCTGCCAATATCCCTTTGGCCAAAGAAGGCACCTGGCCCAGCCGCACCCCTGGGGGCTAGGAGGCATATATCACTCCCAGTGGGAGGAGTGAGGCAAAGACACTTGGTGAACAACCCCCTGGTCTTTCACGGGCACAGGTCCAGTTGGCAGGGCGAGCAGGGTAAAGGGATAGAGACGGCTGAAAATCACGCTGCCACTCGGGAGAAAGGCTGTGGGTCAGCAAAATAGAGGCCATGGGCCCTGCCAGGCCAGGCGGGGCTCAGTATGACTCGGGAGCTGGACAGTTAGGAAGACAAAAAGGAGCCCAGATACGAGGTTCAAAACAATGAGCAGACTGCCAGGTCCACAGCAGCCACCCAAGGCACACCAGGCTGGGGAGAGTGGGGCTCACGGGGTGCACCCCGGCCTGGCAGCACCCCCAGGAACAGGCCCGGGCCCTGCCACGGAGGCCTCGCTGGCACCATCGCAGTGGCGTTGGAGAAGACGGGACAGAGCTCACTCTGGACCCATGGCAGCCCTGAAGGGCCTACGTGAGATGAAGCAAGGCGTGCGGATGGGCTATCTTCCCCCTGGGTGTGTAAGGCCATTTAAGAAGTAAAAGTTGTATATATTTAAGGTGCGCCACGTGATGATTTGACATGTGAAAGGGCACTACAGTCAAACTAACTGGCCTGTCACCTTGAGTCGTTGTTCAGGACAAAGGACTCACAGGAGCTGAAAGGCACCAGGAGCCAGCGGAAAAGGGGCCAAACCCACACACACCCAGACACGGACAAGAACCTGGGACGTTCCCCGTTCAAGTACCACAGCCTGACTCCCGGGACCAGCGCTGAGGGGACAGACATGGCAGGTGTTCACAGGAATGTGATGGCTCCGCCCTCCACTGTGCACCCTCACCAGGCAGGACCTGGCCGTAGGGATCTTTCTAATGGGACAGCTAGCTCTCAGGCTTAGAGATGCAAAGCCAGGAAAGTGAAAGGAGATGATGCCCACTGCATGTATACATCCCCCGCACCTGCATAGGCCCAGGACATGGAGGACAGGGAGCTCTGTGTGCACCCATCCCCCGCACCTGCATAGGCCCAGGACATCCCATACAGGGAGCTCTGTGTGCACCCATCCCCCACACCTGCATAGGCCCAGGACATCCCATACAGGGAGCTCTGTGTGCACCCATCCCCCGCACCTGCATAGGCCCAGGACATCCCATACAGGGAGCTCGGTGTGCACCCATCCCCCGCACCCTGCATAGGCCCAGGACATCCCATACAGGGAGCTCTGCATGCACCCATCCCCCGCACCTGCATAGGCCCAGGACATTCCATACAGGGAGCTCTGCATGCACCCATCCCACGCACCTGCATAGGCCCAGGACATCCCATACAGGGAGCTCTGCGTGCACCCATCCCCCACACCTGCAATAGGCCCAGGACATCCCATACAGGGAGCTCTGTGTGCACCCATCCCCCACACCTGCATAGGCCCAGGACATCCCATACAGGGAGCTCGGTGTGCACCCATCCCCCGCACCTGCAATAGGCCCAGGACATCCCATACAGGGAGCTCTGCATGCACCCATCCCCCGCACCTGCAATAGGCCCAGGACATCCCATACAGGGAGCTCTGCATGCACCCATCCCCCGCACCTGCAATAGGCCCAGGACATCCCATACAGGGAGCTCTGTGTGCACCCATCCCCCACACCTGCATAGGCCCAGGACATGGAGGACAGGGAGCTCTGTGTGCACCCATCCCCCACACCTGCAATAGGCCCAGGACATCCCATACAGGGAGCTCGGTGTGCACCCATCCCCCGCACCTGCATAGGCCCAGGACATGGAGGACAGGGAGCTCTGTGTGCACCCATCCCCCACACCCTGCATAGGCCCAGGACATCCCATACAGGAAGCTCGGTGTGCACCCATCCCCCACACCTGCAATAGGCCCAGGACATGGAGGACAGGGAGCTCTGTGTGCACCCATCCCCCACAGCCTGCAATAGGCCCAGGACATCCCATACAGGGAGCTCGGTGTGCACCCATCCCCCGCACCTGCAATAGGCCCAGGACATCCCATACAGGGAGCTCGGTGTGCACCCATCCCCCACACCTGCAATAGGCCCAGGACATGGAGGACAGGGAGCTCTGTGTGCACCCATCCCCACACCTGCATAGGCCCAGGACATCCCATACAGGGAGCTCTGTGTGCACCCATCCCCACACCCTGCATTGGCCCAGGACATGGAGGACAGGGAGCTCTGTGTGCACCCATCCCCCACACCTGCAGTAGGCCCAGGACATCCCATACAGGGAGCTCTGTGTGCACCCATCCCCCGCACCTGCATAGGCCCAGGACATCCCATACAGGGAGCTCTGTGTGCACCCATCCCCCGCACCTGCATAGGCCCAGGACATCCCATGCAGGGAGCTCTGTGTGCACCCATCCCCCGCACCTGCAATAGGCCCAGGACATCCCATACAGGGAGCTCTGTGTGCACCCATCCCCCACACCTGCATAGGCCCAGGACATCCCATACAGGGAGCTCTGTGTGCACCCATCCCCCGCACCTGCAATAGGCCCAGGACATGACATCCCATACAGGGAGCTCTGTGTGCACCCATCCCCCGCACCTGCATAGGCCCAGGACATCCCATACAGGGAGCTCTGTGTGCACCCATCCCCCACACCTGCATAGGCCCAGGACATCCCATACAGGGAGCTCTGTGTGCACCCATCCCCCGCACCTGCAATAGGCCCAGGACATGGAGGACAGGGAGCTCTGCGTGCACCCATCCCCCGCACCTGCAATAGGCCCAGGACATCCCATACAGGGAGCTCTGTGTGCACCCATCCCCCACACCTGCAATAGGCCCAGGACATCCCATACAGGGAGCTCTGCGTGCACCCATCCCCCACACCTGCAGTAGGCCCAGGACATGGAGGACAGGGAGCTCTGTGTGCACCCATCCCCTGCAGCCTGCAATAGGCCCAGGACAGTGGAGCTCAGAGGAGTAGGTGATTTTCCAGGATTTCACCCTGAGGGAGCAGCGACCTGGGGTTGGAATCCAGGCGGACCAGGCCAGAGGACCTGCCTGACCCCCAGGACAGAAAGTCGGGTGCCCAAGGGGAGAAGGCGGCCTGTTTGCAAGGACCACGGTGGAGAAGCAAGAGTTCCTGCGTCCCAGGTCCGCATCACAGCAGGAGGCGCTGAGAGACCCGCCCACGCCGAGCTAACTGCCCCAGGTTGTAGCCGCGTTTCCAGGCCCAGGTTCACGCTCACGTTTCTAAGCTTCTTCATGAAGTCCTTTTTAAATGATCTTCTCGGAAATATGATAAAAATAAACTATCACAGATGCTAGTGAAGTAAACGATAGTAAAGATAACCCTGAGAGTAATGGGTAATAATAGTGATAGCAACGATAAGAGGCAGGAAAGGAGACCCCGTCCGCCGCACTCCTCCAAAGGCTGCCCCCAGAGAAGCAAACAGGACTTGGCGGCAGCAGGACCCCTCGCCTCTCACCGTCGCCCGCACTCAGTCTGGCCCTGGCGCTAACAGACTCCTGTTCTTAGGGAAGTCCCAGATCAGCCAGGGGAGTGGGCGGAGGCGGGTGCTCTTTGCTGCATCTGTGTGGGGTGGTCTCATGGGCAGCCTGGCAGCCGTGCTGGGCAGATGGGGGTAAATGGGAGGGCAAACAACGGGTGCCGACCCCTGTGATGAGGACGAAGGCTCTTGTCACCACCTTGAGCTGGAGAACACCCTGAGGGCAGAGCTTGTCACTCAGGGTATCCCCACGAAGGGGGTGGGCCCAGCCCACCCAGCCCAGGGCCCCGGCAGCCTCTGGGAGGGAATGGAGGCTATTGTTCTGGAAGGGAGCTCGCCCACATCTGCCCTCCACCTGCCAGCTCACCTGGCTCAAGCCTTACCCTGTGGCTTGTGCAGCAAAGACAGAATCCCAGCCCTCACACAGGGCTTGCACAGGGAACACAGAACCCCAGCCCTCACACGGGGCTTGTACAGGGAACACAGAACCCCAGCCCTCAGACAGGGGCTTGCACAGGGAACACAGAATCCCAGCCCTCACACGGGGCTTGCACAGGGAACACAGAACCCCAGCCCTCACACGGGGCTTGCACAGGGAACACAGAACCCCAGCCCTCACACGGGGCTTGCACAGGGAACACAGAACCCCAGCCCTCACACGGGGCTTGCACAGGGAACACAGAACCCCAGCCCTCACACGGGGCTTGCACAGGGAACACAGAATCCCAGCCCTCACACGGGGCTTGCACAGGGAACACAGAACCCCAGCCCTCAGACAGGGGCTTGCACAGGGAACACAGAACCCCAGCCCTCACACGGGGCTTGCACAGGGAACACAGAACCCCAGCCCTCAGACAGGGGTTTGCACAGGGAACACAGAACCCCAGCCCTCACACTGGGCTTGCACAGGGAACACAGAACCCCAGCCCTCACAGCAAATGGGTTGTGAAGAGGTGAAGAGGTAAGGGACACGTCAGCCATGCTCTCCCTGAGCCAGAGGAAACAAGAAAAGACAAAAGATGACAACAATGCAAACTTGCTGGGGTGGGAGGGACCGGAGAAAGGGGCTGGACTGGAAAGGAGGACCCTTCTGGAATAACTGCCGAGGGAACAGGGAGAATGCTGTGCGTGCCTGAGGGCGGAGAACCCCCTTAGGACCTGAGGTCCACAGCGGAGCTCAAGCACAAAGGACTCTCTCCCTGAATGAGGCTGTCGGGAGGGGCACAGAGCTGAGAAGGCAACTGAGATCAAGGACTGCTCATGAAGAATTCATAATTTAAAAGCATCAACAAGTAAAATAGATGGAGCTAAAAAGTGGTTTACTAACACAGAAGAAAGTCTTGACAGAATTACCAATAAAATGGGGAAGTGAGAGCACGCGATGAGAGCATTAGACAGGTGCACAGCAAGCAGCAGAGAGCGGCACCCACGCTGAGGTCCCTGCACCCAGAAACACAAAAGGGAAACTTGCGGATACAGCAGAGGACAGTTTTCTTGAGAGCAGGAGAGAGCCCCAAGGGTATGAACAGGAGAGAGCCCCAAGGGTGTGAACAGGAGAGAGCCCCAAGGGTGTGAACAGGAGAGGGACCGAGAGGGACCGAGGGTGAGAGCAAGAGAGGGACCGAAGGTGAGAGCAGGAGAGGGACTGAGGGTGAGAGCAGGAGAGGGACTGAGGGTGAGAGCAGGAGAGGGACCGAGGGTGAGAGCAGGAGAGGGACTGAGGGTGTGAACAGGAGAGGGACTGAGGGTGTGAACAGGAGAGGGACTGAGGATGTGAACAGGAGAGGGACTGAGGGTGAGAGCAGGAGAGGGACCGAGGGTGAGAGCAGGAGAGGGACTGAGGGTGTGAACAGGAGAGGGACTGAGGGTGTGAACAGGAGAGGGACTGAGGATGTGAACAGGAGAGGGACTGAGGGTGAGAGCAGGAGAGGGACCGAGGGTGAGAGCAAGAGAGGGACCGAGGGTGAGAGCAGGAGAGGGACTGAGGGTGAGAGCAAGAGAGGGACTGAGGGTGAGAGCAGGAGAGGGACTGAGGGTGAGAGCAGGAGAGGGACTGAGGGTGTGAACAGGAGAGGGACTGAGGGTGAGAGCAAGAGAGGGACTGAGGGTGAGAGCAGGAGAGGGACTGAGGGTGAGAGCAGGAGAGGGACTGAGGGTGAGAGCAAGAGATGGACTGAGGGTGAGAGCAAGAGAGGGACTGAGGGTGAGAGCAGGAGAGGGACTGAGGGTGTGAACAGGAGAGGGACTGAGGGTGAGAGCAGGAGAGGGACTGAGGGTGAGAGCAAGAGAGGGACTGAGGGTGAGAGCAGGAGAGGGACTGAGGGTGTGAACAGGAGAGGGACTGAGGGTGAGAACAGGAGAGGGACTGAGGGTGAGAGCAAGAGAGGGACTGAGGGTGTGAACAGGAGAGGGACTGAGGGTGTGAACAGGAGAGGGACTGAGGGTGAGAGCAAGAGAGGGACTGAGGGTGTGAACAGGAGAGGGACTGAGGGTGTGAACAGGAGAGGGACTGAGGGTGAGAACAGGAGAGGGACTGAGGGTGAGAGCAGGAGAGGGACTGAGGGTGAGAACAGGAGAGGGACTGAGGGTGTGAACAGGAGAGGGACTGAGGGTGAGAGCAAGAGAGGGACTGAGGGTGTGAACAGGAGAGGGACTGAGGGTGAGAGCAGGAGAGGGACTGAGGGTGTGAACAGGAGAGGGACTGAGGGTGTGAACAGGAGAGGGACTGGGTGAGAGCAGGAGAGGGACTGAGGGTGAGAGCAGGAGAGGGACTGAGGGTGAGAGCAGGAGAGGGACTGAGGGTGTGAACAGGAGAGGGACTGGGTGAGAGCAGGAGAGGGACTGAGGGTGAGAACAGGAGAGGGACTGAGGGTGAGAGCAGGAGAGGGACTGAGGGTGAGAGCAGGAGAGGGACTGAGGGTGAGAGCAGGAGAGGGACTGAGGGTGAGAGCATTAGAGGGACTGAGGGTGAGAACAGGAGAGGGACTGAGGGTGTGATCAGGAGAGGGACTGAGGGTGGGACTGAGGGTGTGAACATGAGAGGGACTGAGGGTGTGAACAGGAGATGGACTGAGGGTGTGAACAGGAGAGGGACTCAGGGTGAGAACAGGAGAGGGACTGAGGGTGAGAGCATTAGAGGGACTGAGGGTGTGAACAGGAGAGGGACTGAGGGTGTGAACAGGAGAGGGACTCAGGGTGAGAACAGGAGAGGGACTGAGGGTGAGAGCATTAGAGGGACTGAGGGTGTGAACAGGAGAGGGACTGAGGGTGTGAACAGGAGAGGGACTGAGGGTGAGAGCAGGAGAGGGACTGAGAGTGAGAGCATTAGAGGGACTGAGGGTGTGAACAGGAGAGGGACTGAGGGTGTGAACAGGAGAGGGACTCAGGGTGAGAACAGGAGAGGGACTGAGGGTGTGAACAGGAGAGGGACTGAGGGTGTGAACAGGAGAGGGACTCAGGGTGAGAACAGGAGAGGGACTGAGGGTGTGAACAGGAGAGGGACTCAGGGTGAGAACAGGAGAGGGACTGAGGGTGAGAGCATTAGAGGGACTGAGGGTGTGAACAGGAGAGGGACTGAGGGTGTGAACAGGAGAGGGACTCAGGGTGAGAACAGGAGAGGGACTGAGGGTGAGAGCATTAGAGGGACTGAGGGTGTGAACAGGAGAGGGACTGAGGGTGTGAACAGGAGAGGGACTGAGGGTGAGAGCAGGAGAGGGACTGAGAGTGAGAGCAGGAGAGGGACTGAGGGTGTGAACAGGAGAGGGACTGAGAGTGTGAACAGGAGAGGGACTGAGGGTGTGAACAGGAGAGGGACTGAGGGTGTGAACAGGAGAGGGACTGAGGGTGTGAACAGGAGAGGGACTGAGGGTGTGAACAGGAGAGGGACTCCGGGTGTGAACAGGAGAAGGACTCCGGGTGTGAACAGGAGAAGGACTGAGGGTGTGAACAGGAGTGGGACTGGGTGAGAGCAGGCTGGCCTCAGGGAGAGCTGGATGGGGGCACACCACCCTGGCTGCCCCACCTCACCCAGCTTCCCCTGGGCAGGCAGGTGGACGCGGTCACACAGGAGGACAAATTATGGAGGCTTCAACCTCCACCACGGCGCCAACCTTCAGCAAGAAGATGGATCCATGGCACAGAAGTCTGAGGAACAGGAGCTAGGCTTCCAGAACCTTCCTTCGTGTCCCTCGGCATATAGCCAACGGGACAAGCACACTTTGGGTGAAACAATTCAGAAACGGTGGCCTCCAGGGCTCATATCCCCTCAGGATAATAACAGTCTGCCCGTTCAGAGGAACAGCTGGGCTGAGGCTGGTCAGCAGGCGGGAGCCGAGCCCACTTGACTGCAGATTCCAGACCCGGCAGCCTGGGTCTGGGGCTGCAGAAGGAAGTGCGACTTGATGAGCGGTGACGAAGTAAAAGAGACAGGATGGACCAACACAGGGCAGGGACACGGGGCAGGGACACCGGTTAGCACAGCGTGTGCTGATATGTCAGCCTCCATCGAGGGGTCCATCAGGACTACCAAGTTCAAGTGGGAAAACTGTTTCCTGCCTGTTGATGTTTCCATTCTTAACCTTCAAGGGCCCTTACAAGGAAAAGCAGTTATGATGAAGAAGTACCTGTTAGCAAATCCTTCAGTTTTACTTAAATTGCTTTTCCTTCTGTTAATTTCAGGAAAATTTAATAACTTTTACTTAAATACCACATATATTGTAATTCTATTGATTACAGCATCTCTTTTCCTCCTTCTGTCTGGAATGACATGCATTTCCTGTTGACAGCGCTTATTTTTAGGTAGAAAGATTCAGGGTGATTTATTTTTCTTCCTTCTTCATACTTTGGCACCTTTTGAATTAGTTTTAATGAGCAGGGATAGTTTTGAAACCGGAGTCATTATTTTAAAAACTATGAACCCATAGCTGTCATAAAGACTCTGCCTGCAAGCAGCTCAAGCGGGAAGCAGAGCCACCACTGGCGCAGCCCAGAACTCACCTCTGCCCAGTGCGATCTGCAGGGATGCCGGGGCCAGAACTCACCTCTGCCCAGTGCGCTCTGCAGGGATGCTGAGGCCCAGAACTCACCTCTGCCCAGTGCGCTCTGCAGGGATGCCGGGCCCAGAACTCACCTCTGCCCAGTGCGCTCTGCAGGGATGCCGGGCCCAGAACTCACCTCTGCCCAGTGCGCTCTGAATGGGTGCTGAGGCCCAGAACTCACCTCTGCCCAGTGCGCTCTGCAGGGATGCTGAGGCCCAGAACTCACCTCTGCCCAGTGCGCTCTGCAGGGATGCCGGGCCAGAACTCACCTCTGCCCAGTGCGCTCTGCAGGGATGCTGGGCCAGAACTCACCTCTGCCCAGTGCACTCTGAATGGGTGCCGGGCCAGAACTCACCTCTGCCCAGTGCGCTCTGAATGGGTGCTGAGGCCCAGAACTCACCTCTGCCCAGTGCGCTCTGCAGGGATGCTGAGGCCCAGAACTCACCTCTGCCCAGTGCGCTCTGCAGGGATGCTGGGCCCCAGAACTCACCTCTGCCCAGTGCGCTCTGCAGGGATGCTGAGGCCCAGAACTCACCTCTGCCCAGTGCGCTCTGCAGGGATGCTGGGCCAGAACTCACCTCTGCCCAGTGCGCTCTGCAGGGATGCTGAGGCCCAGAACTCACCTCTGCCCAGTGTGCTCTGCAGGGATGCTGGACCAGAACTCTCCTCTGCCCAGTGCGCTCTGCAGGGATGCCGGGCCAGAACTCACCTCTGCCCAGTGCGCTCTGCAGGGATGCTGGGCCCCAGAACTCACCTCTGCCCAGTGCGCTCTGCAGGGATGCTGAGGCCCAGAACTCACCTCTGCCCAGTGCGCTCTGCAGGGATGCTGGGCCAGAACTCACCTCTGCCCAGTGCGCTCTGCAGGGATGCTGAGGCCCAGAACTCACCTCTGCCCAGTGTGCTCTGCAGGGATGCTGGACCAGAACTCTCCTCTGCCCAGTGCGCTCTGCAGGGATGCCGGGCCCAGAACTCACCTCTGCCCAGCGCGCTCTGCAGGGATGCTGGGCCAGAACTCACCTCTGCCCAGTGCACTCTGAATGGGTGCCGGGCCAGAACTCACCTCTGCCCAGTGTGCTCTGCAGGGATGCCGGGCCCAGAACTCACCTCTGCCCAGTGCTCTCTGAATGGGTGCTGAGGCCCAGAACTCACCTCTGCCCAGTGCGATCTGCAGGGATGCCGGGCCCAGAACTCACCTCTGCCCAGTGCGCTCTGCAGGGATGCCGGGCCCAGAACTCACCTCTGCCCAGTGCGCTCTGCAGGGATGCTGAGGCCCAGAACTCACCTCTGCCCAGTGCGCTCTGCAGGGATGCTGAGGCCCAGAACTCACCTCTGCCCAGTGCGCTCTGCAGGGATGCTGAGGCCCAGAACTCACCTCTGCCCAGTGCGCTCTGCAGGGATGCCGGGCCCAGAACTCACCTCTGCCCAGTGCGCTCTGCAGGGATGCCGGGCCCAGAACTCACCTCTGCCCAGCGCGCTCTGCAGGGAT
This sequence comes from Cnephaeus nilssonii, assembly GCF_951640355.1. Taxonomy (NCBI): domain Eukaryota; kingdom Metazoa; phylum Chordata; class Mammalia; order Chiroptera; family Vespertilionidae; genus Cnephaeus; species Cnephaeus nilssonii. The sequence goes on from NC_137073.1 coordinate 8,832,918, forward strand.
GCTGTGCCAGAACCTGCCAGTCACAGGAAGGAAAGCCCTTCATAAGAAAGTAGAACCGAATTAAAAACAAGTATCTAAATCGTGTTGAATATTTCTATGAGCCTGACACTGTGCTGAGAACCCTGCACAGAGAAGGCACTGGACTGCACTCATCAAATGAATGATGCAGGGGTGAGATGAGGGCGGAAAGACACGGTGTGATGCAGCCACGGCATGGAGCCTGATTCCAATGGCATTCTGTCAGCATCAGCTCCACCACCGACCTTGCTGCTTGGTTTTAGCAAAGTCACACCCTCTGCTCCTGGGCACCTCATCTTTAGATGCACAGATGAAAACCAGCCTTAATTATTTCAGGAGAAGGTTGGAAAGATCAAGTTAGAGACTAACGTCACCGTTTAGAACTGTTAAGAACTGTTAAGTTTGAGTTGTTAGTGTTATTAATAGAACAAAGAATCCCGAATTTAAAAGAAAAATGTGACAACATGGGGGGACCTGGGGGCATGGTGCTCAGTGAGGTAAGTGCAACAGAGAAAGACTAATGCCGTGTGATTGCACTTGTATGTGGAATCTAAACACACAAAACAGAACAGAAGTAGACTCATAGAAACAGAGATGAAAGGGGTGCTTGCCTGAGGACAGGGACAGAGGATGGATACAAAAGGGGAAGGTATGTAGTCAATCATCCTATATAATAAAGAGGTAATATGCAAATTGACCATCACTCCAACACACAAGATGGCCACCCCCATGTGGTCAAAGATGGCCACCACAAGATGGCTGGCAGGGGAGGGCAGTTATGGGCAATCAGGTCAGTGGAGGAGGGCAGTTGGGAGGGACCAGGCCTGAAAGGAAGGGCAGTTGTGGGCAATCAGGCCTGCAAGGGAGGGCAGTTGGGGGCAACCAGGCCTGCAGGGGAGAGCAGTTAGGGGTGACCGGGCCTGCAGGGGAGAGCAGTTAGGGGTGACCGGGCCTACAGGGGAGGGTAGTTGGGAGTGACCAGGCCTGCAGGGGAAGACAGTTAGGGGCAACCAGGCTGGCAGGGAAGGGCAGTTAGGGGCAATTGGGCTGGCAGGGGAGCAGTTAGGCATCAATCAGGCTGGCAGGGGAGTGGTTAGGGGGTGATCAGGCTGGCAGGCAGAAGTGGTTAGGGGCAATCAGGAAGGCAGGCAGGTGAGCAGTTGGGAGCCAGCAGTCCTGGATTGTGAGAGGGATGTCCGACTGCCCATTTAGGCCTGATCCCGGTAGTCAGACAGTCGGACATCCCTCTAGGGGTCCCAGATTAGAGAGGTTGCAGGCTGGGCTGAGGGACTCACACCCCTGTGCATGAATTTCATGCACCGGGTCTCTAGTATGTATATAAATATATAAAGCAGTTGGGGAGGACCAGGCCTGCAGGGGAGGGCAGTTGGGGGGAACCAGGCCTGCAAGGGAGGGCAGTTGGGGGGGACCAGGCCTTCAGGGGAGGGCAGTTGGGGGTGACCAGGCCTGCAGAGGAGGGCAGTTGGGAGCAACCAGGCCTGCAGGGGAAGACAGTTAGGGGCGACCAAGCTGGCAGGGGAGGGCAGTTAGGGGCAATTAGGCTAGCAGGGGAGCAGTTAGGCATCGATCAGGCTGGCAGGGGAGTGGTTAGGGGGTGGTCAGGCTGGCAGGCAGAAGCGGTTAGGGGCAATCAGGCAGGCAGGCAGGCGAGCAGTTGGGAGCCAGCAGTCCTGGATTGTGAGAGGGATTCCAACTGCCCATTTAGGCCCGGGATCAGGCCTAAATGGGCAGTTGGACATCCCTCGAGGGGTCCCAGATTGGAGAGGGTGCAAGATGGGCTGAGGGATACACCCCCCCCGCCCCCGTGCACGAATTTCATGCACCCGGTCTCTAGTATTGTAATAAGTTTGTATGGTGACAGATGGTTACCAGACTCAGGGTGGTAATCACCTCGTAAGGTATTATATATGTCAATAATTTAATAAACAAATAAACTAATTAATTTAATGTTTTAAATGTTTAAAGTTACTGAAATATTGTGCACAGACAAGGAAGTGGGGAAGGGTCCGAGACCAGGACCCTGAAGGATGGTACAGAGAGGGCAGGGCGCACCCAGGCTAATCTTCCTAGAACTTGGCTCCAGCCTGGAATTAACACGTGGGCCCTGAGTTCCACGCAAGGTGGAATTTGTCTTCACTAAGGGCAGGCCACAGAGGAGACCTTCAAAAGCCACTCTTCTATATATCCACATGTAGAAAATGATTTCTCTTCCTTTTGATCTTTCTGAACATTTATTGAGAGCCAACTACATGCCAGGCATTTTATAGGCATGAACTCTTTTATTCATTATACCCATTTTACAGATAAGCAAAGTCACATGTAGACATATAAATGGTGGGGCTAAAGTTTTAGTGGAGGTCTTTCTGTGTCCCCAGCCTAAGCTCCTAACCAGTGTGCTAACTGCCCTCCCCAGTCTACTGAGCACCACTTCTCAGGATGCCTGTGAGGGGCTTGCAAAATGGAAATGCAAAAAGCTATCCCTGCTTCAAAAGGGTCGAAGGTAGGTGGGTGGGGCAGACCTGTCAATGATTTGCCATATAATCTGCTGTGTCTAACAGCAAACACAGGTGCCGAGGGCTACGAAAAGTTCTGAGGAAGGAGGAATGACCTAGAGGTGGAAGGATTCACCAACAAGGTGACTTTGAATGGGGTCTTGTAGTGTGAATAGGAGTTCACCGTTCTATATAGAGGGTAAAGTAGCACAGAGGTATAAAAGCAGGTGGTGGATCTGGCACCGAGGTCACTTTACTACAGCTGAGGCACAGGTGTGCGTCTGGGGAGATGGAGCGAGGTCATGGAGCTGGGTCATTAGTTCTCGCAGACTCGGAGATGACAGGGCAGCTTTGGGCGGGGACCGCTCTTGCCCTCTGTGCTAGAACTTGCAAACGGGGGCCCCAGTGACCCAGATTTGAACCACAGACATGTTTTGTTGGCCCGTTAGTGTAAATTCTTTTAATTTATTATCAACATTTGAAATGGAAAAGATTTTCTATAACTATCAAGATTTCTGCTCTCATTTTAAAAATTCAAAATTCTGGCCACACTGGATCCTTGTCTCTCTCTTTTTTAAATATTTTTATTGATTTCAGAGAGGAAGGGAGAGGGAGAGTTAGAAACATCAATGATGAGAGGGAATCATTGATCGGCTGCCTCCTGCACACCCCAAACTGGGGACCCAGCCCACAACCCAGGCATGTGCCCTTGACTAGAATCGAACCAGGGACCCTTCAGTCCACAGGCTGATGCTCTATCCACTGAACAAACCGGCTAGGGCTGGATCCTTGTCTCTTTACAGCTACTGACTAGGCTGAGGGCAGAGGTTCCTACAGGTCGGCACCGCCCTGCCTTACCACCTCGCCCATTTTCACCCCTGCCTCGTGCCCGGGGCATTGGTGTGCTGACCTCAGTGAAGGACAGTCGCCTCGGATTCTGGAGCGGGTGAGTGATCGGGCACTTCTCTCTGGGTCCGAGCTCTCTGGCTGGCGTGTAAGAGGCAGGCTGGGAGGAGAAAACTGAAAGCAGAGAAACCAGCTCGGAGTCGGTCCAGGCGGTGGGACAGGACAGGAAGGGACTTGCTTGAAGGGAGGAGGGCTGCGTGTCTCAGGGTATTTCTTTATCTTCTCAGTCCCTTCCTCACCCTCCCACGGAAATGACAGTAAATGACACCCAGAGCATCAGCAGCTCCTCTCCTCTCCTGTCTGTTTTCCTGCATCATTCACACCGCAGCCTGGCAGCCGGGTTGTCAGTTACTATTCACCTCCTAATTACCCATCTCCTCCCACTAGAACAGGCCTCCCTGTGGCCAGGAATCTTGTTTCCTGCTCTGCTGTCCTCCCAGTGCCGAGCAAGTGCCTGGCCCAGAAAGTCTGTAATGAAGGGATGTTTGTTTCAGATCAAAAAATGACGTTTTAAATTGCCAACTAATATAGGCAAGCATCAGGCATCTCAGTAGTCTGAGGACAACGCATGCAGCAGGACGTGGCAGCACGCTTTTGCGTGGCCAGCACAGTGCAGGGTCCCCCTCAGTCCACCCCCATGCTAACCGGCAGTGCAGGGCAGGAGAGCTGCCCGACTCACCTCATGCCCACAGCCAGAGCGGTCCTACACCTGCCCAGGCCACTCAGCCCAGCCCCCACCTGCCCAGGCCACTCAGCCCAGCCCCCACCTGCCCTGGACACACAGCCCAGCCCCACCTGCCCAGGCCACACAGCCCAGCCCCCACCTGCCCTGGCCACTCAGCCCAGCCCCCACCTGCCCAGGCCACACAGCCCAGTTCCCACCTGCCCTGGCCGCACAGCCCAGCCAGGACCTCACAGCCTATGGAAGCAGGACTCTGATCCTTGTCCTTTATCTCCATTGTCATTTCGTCACAGGGGTTCTGACCAGGGCCAGGGCTGTAAGGGCCTCCCTTTGGTGTTTAATTGCTGAATCTTCAGTTTACTCCACCTATGTTAAGAGAGGGAGGTGGCTTAGAGGCCGCCCAGGGACGTGGTTACTTCTGAAGGTGGGAGGGCTTCTTACAACCTGGGGAGGGCCCTGTCCCAGGTCGCCACCCTCACCTGGCCACCTGCTCAAGCTGAGCCCTCCGGAAATGAGCCTCTGAGGCCACCACCAAAGGTAGCTTTTTTTTCCTCCAAAAGCATTTAAAATTTTAAAAATCTAATTCTTTTGTATTCTACTGGAACTCATTCATTTGTTCCATGTTTTTTTCAAATAACCCATCGACGCTGTGTCTGTGCCAGGGCCAAGTCAGGCGCACAGGGAGGGCTGAGAAAACGGGGACAGAACACCACGGCTGTCAGGACGCAGGGCCCGAGGGTCTGGGCAGCGTGGGGGTCTGTCTGCTGAGCCGGTAGGGCTTCGGGACCACCTCCCGGGGCAGGTGCTCGGAATTTAGTTTTCTCCTCCTCTTCTCTTTCCCCCCTCTCCCCCTATCCTCTTCTTGTTCTCTCTCTCACTGTCTCCCTCTCTCTCTCACACACACACACACACACACACAAACACACTGTTCAAAGGTAAACTGAGGCACATTAAAAATGTTAAGTTTATTTGAGCATGCATCAGTTCCACCACCGGCTGCAAAATGCAGGTGGTTAGGGTTGCCGCTCCGCCAGGCACAGAGTGATGGAGACGACCCCGACGCAGAGCAAAGCAGCTGTGTGGTGGCTGCTGCTGAGGCGGCTGCCCCATCGGGAAGCCTGGGCGGTGGTGGTGTTGGTGTTGGTGATGGGCTGTCTTCCCTTCCTCTTCACCCCCCGGGGAGAGGAGCGCAGCACGCTGTCTGGGGCAGGCAGCCTAGGCACCTGAGTCCCTTAGTCTCATAGTCCCTCATTTAATTACTTCAACAACACACACTCTCTCACACACACACACACACACACTCACTCACACACACACACTCACACACACACACGCATACTCACATACACTCACTCTCACATACACTCACACACACACACTCTCTCACACACACACACACTCTCACATACACTCACACACTCACATACACTCACACACACTCACACACTCACACACTCTCACACACACTCACACACACACACTCTCTCACACACACACATACACACACTCACACACACTCTCACATACACTCACACACACACACTCACACACACACACGCATACTCACATACACTCACACACACTCTCTCACACACACACACTCTCACATACACTCACACACTCACATACACTCACACACACTCACACACTCACACACTTACACACACACTCACACACACACTCTCACTCACACACTCACGCTCACATACACTGACACTCACACACTCATACAGTCACACGCACACTCACACATACACACACACACACTGATGTGATAGCGCGTGCACGCGCACACACACACACTCATGCTCACATACACTGACACAAACACTCATACTCACACTCACACACTCACCACACTCACACGCACACTCACACACACACTCACATGTGCGCACACACACACACACTCACACACAGTAGCTCCCCGATGAGGTGGACAGCCCATCCCGGGACCGGTGTCTACACGTTGATGTCAGGATGACATGTCTTCCAGGGAAGTGGGAACCGTGGGTCTGGCACACAGGCGCTCACGCACAGTCTGACAGCCCGTTCAATAGGATTTTCTTTCATTTGAAGAGAATAAGCACCCAGTGCCCTCTGTGCCCTGCCAGGGCTCCCTTCGTGTGCAGCCGGGCAGCAGGCTCCGGGGCCTCTCACTTATACCCCCTGAGCTATGCGAGGCCGGCCTGGTCCAGCCCAGAGTGCGGCTCTCCACACCCCGTCTGTGTTTTTCTTTCGTCTCTCTCCTTCAGCCTGTGTGGCAACAGAGACAATCCGCAGAGGGTCTGGGGCCAGAACAAACAAGCCCAGGGAGACGGGAAGGAGGAGATGAGAGACCCTGACAAGCTGAGAAGGCACAGAGGCCGACAGACTGCGGGCCACAGCCAAGCCCGGGATGGGCCCAGGAGAGGGAAGAAGAGCGGCCACCGCCTTGGTGGAGGAGGACCAAGATGCCTCCTCCATCAGCCAGCTTAGCCGCCAGATGTGCAACCAGCCATCTGCACTTTAGCCAGGGCAGCTCTCCTCTGACCCAGCCTGTGAGGGAGCCCAGGCGGGCACAGCGGGAGCCGCCTCCAGCCCCTGAGCTGCGGGTGCTTTGTTACACGTGGTGGTAGAAGGAAAATTCTCCCTGACCACTCCCTGTGTACACCGACTGCTGCATACTCTCTTTTCCAAACAGATGTTCGTTTTAGAGCAGTTTTAGGTTCACAGCAAAATTGAGCGGGAGATAGATTTCCCTCACATGTACATCCTCCCCTATTATCAACATTCGCACCAGATGGTACATCCGTGACAACAGAAGAGCCTACACTGACACATCATCATCGCCCAGAGTCCACAGTGTACGTTAGAGTTCATACTGGTGCGGAACGTTCCATGGGTTTGACATGCGTCCACCATTACAGTGTCATACAGACACACCGGTTTCACTGCCCTAAAATCCTCTGTGCTCTGTCTACTCATCCGTCCCTCCCCCTCAATTCCTGTCAATCACTATCCCTTTACTGTCCCCACAGCTTCGCCTTTTCCAGAATGACAGGTGGTTGGAATCACACAGTGTGCAGCCTTTTCAGTCGGCCTGGCCTTCTCTCACCTAGGCAGATCATTTCAGGGCCCACCATGGCTTTTCGTGGCCTGGCATTTCTTTTCTTTTTTTTTCTTTTTCTTTTTTTTTATCACTGAACAATATTCCACTGTTTGGATAGATCACAGTTTATTTACTTATCCACCACCTACTAAAGGACATCTTGATTTATTCTAAATTTGCTGCTACAAACATCCATGTGCAGGATGTTGTGTGGACACGAATTCCAAGGAGTATTTGGGCAAATACCAGGGTGTGTGGCTGCTGGATGATATGGTAAGAGTATGTTTAGCTCTATCAGAAACTGCCACACTGTCTTCGAAGGTGGCCGCACCAGTCCGCATTCCCATCAGCAATGAGAGGGAGTTCCGGTTGCTCCACATCCTCACCAGCATGTGGTGCTGTCGGTGTTCCAGATTTTGGCCATTCTAATAGGTGTGTAGTGGTATTTTGTGGGGGTTTAATTGCATTTCTCTGATTATATCTGATGTGTATCCTTATAGTGTCATCTGTATAGCTCCTTTGGTGAGGTGCTTATTACTTTGGCCTAATTTTTAATCAGGTTGTTTGTTTTCTTATTGTTGAGTTTTAAGAGCTCTTCACATATGTTGGATAACAGTCCATTATCGGTGTCCATTACAAATACTTTCTCCAAGTCTATGGCTTGTCTTGTTATTCTCTTGACATTATCTTTCACAGAGCAAAAATGAAGTCTAGTTAATCAGTTCTTTGTTTCCCTAACTCTAACCACCTGCTTGCTAGTTTGGAGCCCTACAGGTTTGAATACCTGCTCAGCTTGTGTGAGAGTCCACCAAGCCCTCGTGGGCAACCTTGTTAAGGCGGCATTCACTACTGAGTATCCTGCCCTGGCGATCCCGGCTGCCTTATCACCTCTGCTCCCTGCTGGGCCTGGCAGAGCCCACAGACTCCGGGACCTGTCATATGGTCTGTGACCCAAGAGCAGAGTGTAATGTAGTTGCAGAACCAGAAGGGAAAACTCATTACACAACAGAGACCCAATAAAGAGGCACTGAAAATCATAACGGGGGTCTCAAATGCAAGCACAACTATTGAGCCCCAAAGAGTGTGAAACAATGATTTAGGGGAGCATATTCATGCCATCCTAAGTTGCATTCTTTCAATGAAAGCTATATTGGGCTTTCAGATTAAACATTGTCATGCATTCTTCTTTTCTACAAAGAAATGAACCCTGTAGCATTTCTCTCAAAGCCTCTTGCCCCATTAACCCACATCTTCTCCCTTGATGAGTAATATAGACCCAAGAGAGATTTGTTTTTTGTATGCCTAAAAAGGCAAAATGAATAAAAGAACAGGTCAAGCACAAGGATAAATGGTGATTGACAGTCAACTTCAATGTTGGAAGACAATAGTGAGGACTGAGGCAAATCTGGAGAATGAAAGCTTCATCTAAAAAATAAAGCCACTACTCAGCTCCAGCTAGTGCACATCATATGGGGACTACAAATCCAGAGTTTCAGATTTCCTGTAGAAGCCAGAAATCCAAATGTTCACATAAAAATTTCAACTTTTAAAAGTAGGCAACTAACTTATAATTGGAAATTCTACACTGACCACACAGACTCATATTCCTAATATCTGCTGGTTTGAGTTCTCTGCTATTTGACAATGAAAAGGCATTCTACAGATCGGGAGAAAATATTTGTAAGCCATATATCTAATAAGGAGTTAATATCCAAAATATATAAGGAACTCAAATAACTCAATAGCAAACAAACAAACAACCTGATTAAAAATTAGGCAAAACCACTGGGCCAGTGTGGTTGAGTGGTTGAGCATCGACCTATGAACCAGGAGGTCTCGGTTCGATAACCCGTCAGGGCACATGCCCGGGTTGTGGGCTCAATCCCTAGTGGAGGGCGTGCAGGAGGCAGCCAATCAATGATTCTCTTGCATCACTGATGCTTCTATCTCTCTCCCTCTTCCTTCTTCTCTGAAATCAATATATATATATATATATATAATCAGGCAAAGAACCTGAACAGACATTATTCTAAAAAATACATACAGATGGACAACAGGTACAGGAAAAGCTGTTTAACACCTTTAATCATCAAGAAAATGCAAATCAAAACCACATGAGCTATCACCTCACACCTGTTACGTGTGTGTGTGTGTGTGTGTGTGTGTGTGTGTGTGTGTATTATGAGTTGGTGAGGATGTGGAGGGAAGGAGAACCTGTACATTGGGGGTGGTATAAAATGGCACAGCCACTATGGAAACCAGTACGGAGGTCCCTCAAAAACTAAAAATAGAATTACATATGACCCAGCAATTCCTCTTCTGGGTATTTATCCAAGGAAATGAAATCAGGATCTCAAAGATATCTGCACCCCCATGTTCACTGCAGCATTATTCACAACAGCCAAGACATGAAACAAACTAAGCGTCCATTGATAATGATGGACAAAATAATTGTGGCACACACACACACACACACACACACACACACACACACACAGGGATATTTCTCAGCTTTAAAAAAGGAGCTTCTGCCATTTGCTACATGCATAAACCTGGAGGGGATTATGCTGAAGGAAATGAACGAGACAGAAAGAAAAAGGGCCTGATCTCACTTATATGGGGGATCTGGAAAGTTGAAGAGGATGCCGAGAGTGGAGATCGGGGAGGAATGGGAGCTGTGGGTCCGGGGATGGAGCAGCAGTTGTGCAGGGTGAATCGGCCTAGAGCCTAAGGCACAGCAGGGTGACTGCAGTTCCTACGACTGTACTGAGTACTGACAATGTCCTAAGCAGTAGGTTTCAGATGGTCACATTACAAACAATAGTTACTGTATGAGGAGATCATTTAATTAGCTCCGCTCTATTAACCATTTCACTATGTGTATGTATATCAAATCCTCATGTTGTACAGCTTAAATATATTCAATTTTTATTTTAAAATTTAAAATTAAAGACATAGCATGAGCCAGAAAGTTAGGTCTGGGGCCCAGGAGTGGGGTTGGGTTTCTGCAGGGCCCTTCCTGATCAGAGCAATTCTCACAGGGTCCCTGCTGCTCAGCCCCTCTCTCCAGGCGCTGAGAGCGTGACCATGACCACCAGGACCTGCAGGGAGGAGACTCTTCGCGGCATGTGTACCCCGACTGGCTCTTCACCCCCATGGTCCTCTGACCTGAGTGTGCAGGACAGTGGCCCAGCGGGCTTGTTGAACACATCTCTGGCTGAGCCGAGTTCTAGTTCAGAAGGCCTGGAGGGACCTGGGAACTTACATTTCTAATAAGTTTCTGGTTGACGCTTGTGCCCCTGGGGCAGAGACCACACCTGGAGACCCTGCTTTAGGCCAGGAGAGTGTCTGGAATGTGGAGAGAGATGCCTGAAGAGACAGTCCCAGGAAGGGGACAATGTGTCCGGCAAGTGACTCCTTCAACGTGGAAAGCAGGCAGCTCTGGCCGCATGCAGGTGGGGAGCAGCGGTGCAGACAGAGCCGTGACTGGCCGGGAGCCACTCAGAACTGAACCTGGCGAAGCCCTCGCCCTTGGATTGGAATTCTGAGGCTCACAGGAGGCCTGAACGTTTCATGTGTCGGTGCGTTTCCTTGTTTATTTCCATCCCTCACACGTTTCCCGCGATGATGCTCTTTGTGGAAATGTCAGCCTGTCTCAGCTCTGCTCAAGGGAGCGAGGAACAGAGAAGCTCAGCTGGACTTGGCCAAGTGGCCAAGGGGAGCAGCGCCCCCTAGGGGCAGCAAGCTGGGGCAGCAGGACGGGTGCAGGGCTGTGCAGGGAGCTAGCGCCCTTCTAGTAGCATTAATGGAGCACCTGATGTATGAGTCGAGGTGGAAAGCCAGACAAGGCCAGATCACGAAGGACATAGAACTTTCTGGTTTGAATGAGCGGGTCTGCCCACTTTATCTCCCCTCACGCTTTCTGTTAAGTCATCAAAATGAAGAATTGTCAAAGTCCAAACACATATATGAAAGCAGAAGAGCCATATTCTTAATATTTTGTTTTCTAATAGAGAAACGCCTCAGAGATGTTATCAAATGAGGTGGGCATAACACATTCATCTGATTCCCTTTCCCCAAGAGCAGGATCATTACTGCATTCAAATTAACTGGGTGTAATCATGAATTAAATCGAGCCCGTTTATAAGGGAAACATAGAGGCATCTTTCATCTTAATATCCAGGCATGATTCTCCTGACTTGAAGGTATGATTAGGAGGAAAGTGGCAAAATAAAAAATAAAAACCCTCTGTAGCTTAACCTGAGTGGAATTGGTAATAAAACTTCGGGTCTCCGGTGAACTCACCGCCTCTCCAGTCGTCCTCAGCTGAGCTCATTATTTCATTTCATCACTTGATAGGCTGAAAAATTGCCTGCACGCTGGTTAATTAGGACAAACGGTGCTTGGGAACGGGGGAGACCACTGCAGTTCAAGAAATGAGCGCCACACCTGGGAGAGCTCACGGCTCACCTGTGGGAGGGCAGGAGGCGGCCCTCCCGTTTTGTCCGGCGCTCTGACCAGGTGACCAGGGTAACCGAGCATTTCTCTGTCTGAGTTTGGGGCGGGAGGTGGTAAAAATCAGAATTCTACCCGGAGAAAAAAAGGGAGGTTCGTTGTAAGGCAATTCCATGCGGGATTTCTGGGAATGCATATGAAGCCAAGGGGCCTCTCTCTCTTCCTCCCTCCCTCCTTCCCCTGGTCTTTCTCTGTCTCTCACTATATGACCAGGGTCACCTGTCTCTCTCTCACTCTGGGTACTGGCTCCGTTTGCCTCTCTGCATACAACCATCTGCCATTAGTAATGGTGTGGTGGACTACCCAACAGCCAATCATTCTTCTGGCAGATATTGGGGATCCTCTCCTTCCCTTTGTCATATGACTTGGATAAGGTCCCAGTGATCAAAGCTACCGATGCAACTAGTTTCCAGGTCTTAGCCAATTAGTTCACTAGGCTCAGGGATGGTGTCATGGTCCAAGCAGAGTCAGTGAGGTACAGTGAGGTTTCGAGAGGCAGAGTGTAGATTCATCTGGAAACTACCGGAGTCATCTGGAAACAACCAAGATAAACCTAGTGGAGAGCAAAGCGGCACGAGGAGGAGAGTGGAGCCAGCCATGAAGAGAGAAACAGATCGCAGGACATCGCTTTAGTGCCCACATTGAGCAGTGCCTAATGCCTCCGCTATCCTGGATTTTACAGGTATCTAAACCAGTAAATCCCTTTTTGTGTGAATGCTAATTTGTTTTTTAATTTTTCACTCTTGTGATAGAAAGAATTCCTACTGAGCTCCTGGCTTTCTTAATTCCCTCGAGCTCTGAGTTGCAGAGGGCCCAGCTCTGCCCCCGATTCCGTGCCTTCTAGGGCAAGGACTCACCAGCATCTGACAGTAGTTTCTGCGTGTCTTCTTATTCTCAAAAAGACTGACTCGTCCTAACCGGTTTGGCTCAGTGGACTGAAAGGTCCCAGATTCGATTCCAGTCAAGAGCATGTATCTTGGTTGTGGGCACATCCCCAGTAGGAGGTGTGCAGGAGGCAGCTGAATCGGTGCCTCTCTCATCGATGTTTCTAACTCTCTATCCCTCTCCCTTCCTCTCTGTAAAAAATCAATAAAATATATTTTAAAAAAATACTGACTCCCGGGCGAGGCCCTGGGCCCCTGGATCCGGGTGAGCCTGGGTCCCGGGTCCGGGCGAGGCCCTGGGCCCCTGGATCCGGGTGAGCCTGGGTCCCGGGTCCGGGCGAGGCCCTGGGCCCCTGGATCCGGGTGAGCCTGGGTCCCGGGTCCGGGCGAGGCCCTGGGCCCCTGGGTCCGGGTGAGCCTGGCCCCGGGTCCGGGGGAGGCCCTGGGCCCCTGGATCCGGGTGAGCCTGGGTCCCGGGTCCGGGCGAGGCACTGGGCCCCTGGATCCGGGTGAGCCTGGGTCCCGGGTCCGGGCGAGGCCCTGGGCCCCTGGATCCGGGTGAGCCTGGGTCCCGGGTCCGGGCGAGGCCCTGGGCCCCTGGATCCGGGTGAGCCTGGGTCCCGGGTCCGGGCGAGGCCCTGGGCCCCTGGATCCGGGTGAGCCTGGGTCCCGGGTCCGGGCGAGGCCCTGGGCCCCTGGATCCGGGTGAGCCTGGGTCCCGGGTCCGGGCGAGGCCCTGGGCCCCTGGATCCGGGTGAGCCTGGGTCCCGGGTCCGGGCGAGGCCCTGGGCCCCTGGATCCGGGTGAGCCTGGGTCCCGGGTCCGGGGGAGGCCCTGGGCCCCTGGATCCGGGTGAGCCTGGCCCCGGGTCCGGGGGAGGCCCTGGGCCCCTGGATCCGGGTGAGCCTGGCCCCGGGTCCGGGGGAGGCCCTGGGCCCCTGGATCCGGGTGAGCCTGGGTCCCGGGTCCGGGCGAGGCCCTGGGCCCCTGGATCCGGGTGAGCCTGGGTCCCGGGTCCGGGCGAGGGCCTGGGCCCCTGGATCCGGGTGAGCCTGGGTCCCGGGTCCGGGCGAGGCCCTGGGCCCCTGGATCCGGGTGAGCCTGGGTCCCGGGTCCGGGCGAGGCCCTGGGCCCCTGGATCCGGGTGAGCCTGGCCCCGGGTCCGAGCGAGGCCCTGGGCCCCTGGATCCGGGTGAGCCTGGGTCCCGGGTCCGGGCGAGGCCCTGGGCCCCTGGATCCGGGTGAGCCTGGGTCCCGGGTCCGGGCGAGGCCCTGGGCCCCTGGATCCGGGTGAGCCTGGGTCCCGGGTCCGGGGGAGGCCCTGGGCCCCTGGATCCGGGTGAGCCTGGGTCCCGGGTCCGGGGGAGGCCCTGGGCCCCTGGATCCGGGTGAGCCTGGCCCCGGGTCCGGGCGAGGCCCTGGGCCCCTGGATCCGGGTGAGCCTGGCCCCGGGTCCGGGCGAGGCCCTGGGCCCCTGGATCCGGGTGAGCCTGGGTCCCGGGTCCGGGCGAGGCCCTGGGCCCCTGGATCCGGGTGAGCCTGGCCCCGGGTCCGGGGGAGGCCCTGGGCCCCTGGATCCGGGTGAGCCTGGGTCCCGGGTCCGGGCGAGGCCCTGGGCCCCTGGATCCGGGTGAGCCTGGCCCCGGGTCCGGGGGAGGCCCTGGGCCCCTGGATCCGGGTGAGCCTGGGTCCCGGGTCCGGGCGAGGCCCTGGGCCCCTGGATCCGGGTGAGCCTGGGCCCCGGGTCCGGGTGAGGCCCTGGGCCCCTGGATCCGGGTGAGCCTGGGCCCCGGGTCCGGGTGAGGCCCTGGGCCCCTGGATCCGGGTGAGCCTGGCCCCGGGTCCGGGTGAGGCCGTGGGCCCCTGGATCCGGGTGAGACTGGGTCCCGGGTCCGGGTGAGGCCGTGGGCCCCTGGATCCGGGTGAGGCCACGCGACCCTGGGTCTGGGAGAGGCCACGCGCCCCTGGGTCCGGGTGAGGCCATGCGCCCCTGGGTCCGGATGAAGCTGAATCCTGGGTCTGGGCGAGGCTGTGTGCCCCTAGATCCGAGTGAGACTGGATCCCGGGTCCGGGTGAGGCCGTGGGCCCCTGGATCCGGGTGAAGCCGTGCCCCTGGATCCGGCCGAGACCAAACCAGAGGGAGTCGGACCTGCATTACCACCATTTGTCCACCATCCAGAGCTGAGGGGTCAGTGCCGACATGTACTCATAAGGAACTGGTGGACATTGATATTGGGTCTCAAAAGAACTGTTGGACCAGAAAGAAACTCACTACAGACTGATTCGTTTGCCTGTCAGCATAACTATTATTGCTCGTCGCACATTCAGTTCTTATAAGTATATCTCTAGTGACACATGATTTCGCTCATCTAGGGGAAATGATGAACAACATAGACTGATGAACAAGAACAGAACCAGAAACAAGGAGGCATCGATCGGACTATCGGGCCTCAGAGGGAGGATAGGGGAGGGTGGGGGGAGGGGGGAGAGATCAACCAAAGGTCTTGTGTGCATGCATATGAGCCTAACCAATGCTTAAGTTCAACAGAGGGTTGGGGCATCCATGGGGAGGGGGGTGGGATGGGAATGGGGGGATGAGGACAAATATATGACACCTTAATCAATAAAGAAATTTAAAAAAAAAAATAAATAAATAAATAAATAAATAAAAAAAAAAAAAAAATACTGACTCAATCATCCTAGTCAAGGACTGGATCTTCTGATCCACCACAGTGTAATCAGCCATAGCCATGAGGGTGAGGTCACATGGTACAAACACAATCACCCCCCAGCTAGGACTGTGGGGGAAGAACAACATCAAAGAACAATCCAAATCATGGCCAGGGTGTTTCCTGGCTTCACTCAGCCCCTGAAGAGGCAGACGGCAAACCCTCCAAATCCACAGGCATCCACCCTCCACTCTGGCTGTGTGCGTCTCCAAGTCCAGGCACCCAGTGGTTATCGTACATAGGCCTGCGGGCTCTGGTGTGCCCCATGGAGCCCAGCTACGTGAAGATAAGGAATCTTTGCTTCTCTCTGCTTAGAGAGTTCCGTGTGCTGGAAAAACTAATCTTCAGCATCTCTGTCTGATGCTGACAAATTGCAGCTCCAGGAAATGGCTGGCTGGTGCACAGATTCTGGTCATTCTTGGAGCTTTGTTTAGGAATGGATAAGTAGAATAACTTCCAATCGAGATGACAGCATAGGTAATCCTCCCAAAACTACATCAAAATTACAACTAAACTACAGAACACATCATTCAGAATCGCTTGAAATCTGGCTGAATGGAAGTCCTACAGCTAGGAAATTAAAGAAGCCACATCGAGATTGGTAGGAGGGACAAAGAATGGGGACAGGCTGATCCTACACCCATGTGTGGTGAACAAAAATTGGGAGGGATATCTTGGCTGCAGAAGTCCCCCCTAAGGAGCTATGTGCCTCAGCCCTACACCAGGCCCCCCAGCCCAGGGTTCCAGTGCCAGGAAGAGAAGTTCCCATAACTTTTGAGAATTGAGGCTGAGGGAGATGGAGGGCTGCTGGAGTCCCAGGCAGTTCCTCTTAAAGGGACCACACATGGACTTACTGTGACTCACTCCCTCTGAGCCCCAGAGTTGGGGGCAGACACTTGAAAGGCACCAGAGACATAAGAGAATGAACTAAATTATCCAGCATCAGAGAAAGAGCTAGGGAGCAGTTTTCTCCCAGACAGAAGTGCTGGCAGAGGCCATTGTTCCTTTGATGAGCCCTCCCTCCCAGAGCCCATAGGCTGTGCCATATCTGAGACTCTATCAACCTGGTTTACACTGTTTGCCTTACCCTGGCGATTTCCTGAGGCCCTCTCTTACCAAATTTTTGGACCCACCCAAGCTCTTTCCAGTGACTTTTTTTGTACAAATGGCCTGCCCTGGCTCATTCTTTAGATTTTCCTAAAATATCTCAAACAAGCAGCTTCTAGCATCAGTGTGCCCCATACATCTCACTAAGTGGTCCTAGGCCCAGCACTAACAGCAGCCGGCCTTAGTTCAGAGCTGAGCCTTACTGGGGCACTTTCAAGCCAGTACAAGTAGCAGCCATCTACAGATCACTTGGTAGCTCACACCAGGTGGCCCCAGGCAGAACACAGGCAGTGACTGACCTTGATCTGCACCTCCCAGGAGGCCCCAGAGACAGCATATTCAATGGACAATTTCAGACCATGTGGAAGCACCACCACCCAACCACCTCTACAAACAACACACTCACAGGGTGAACTCAATGGGGAGAGCCCCGCTAAAGCAAGTCCTGCTCTGCGGATGGGCCCTTGCACATCTGATCCTCCATAGTGATCAGTGATCAGTGCTCACAGATAGTCCTTGCAGCTGACCAGCCTGGAGTTAAATCCCTCCATTGACATGCCAACACCATTCAAAGCTCAACTACAACAGGAGGGTGTACAATCTACACAGGGGTGCACCTCAAGTGCCCAGCTGGGGTGATTGGGGGGACTGCACCACTGAATTCTACAGGACACTACTATATTAGGCCACTTCCAAGCCTGGGAGATGTAGCAACTCTATCTAATATATAGCAACAAATACAGGGAGGCTGCCAAAATTAGGGGACAAAGAAATATGTCCCAAATGAAAAAAAGAACAAAACTCCAGGGAAAAAACAACTAAATAAAATGGAGACAAGCAATCTATTAGATGCAGAGTTCAAAACACCAGTCATGAAGATGCTCAATGAACTTAGGGGAAGTGTAGATGAACTTAATGAGAACTTCAATAAAGAGATAAGAAACATCAAAGCAGAATTAGAAAACATTAAAAAGAACCAGTCAGAACTGAAATGAAGAATACAATACAGGGAATCAATAATAGAGTAAATGAAGCAGAGGATCAAATCAGAGATTGGGAAGCAGAAAACACCCAATCAAAACAGAAAGAATTTGAAAACCTATGTGAAAAAATAATGCAGAAAACTTCCCTAACTTGGTGAAGGAAATAGACATACAAGTCCAGGAAGTGCAGTCCCAAACAAAATGAACCCAAAGAGGCCCACACCAAGACACATCATAATTAAAATGCCAATGGTTAAAGGTAAAGAGAGAATCTCAAAAGCAGCAAGAGAAAAGCAGTTAACTTATCTACAAGGGAGTTCCCATAAGACTATCAGGTGATTTCTCAACAGAAACTTTGCAGGCCAGAGGGATTGACATGAAATATTCAAAATGATGAAAAGCAAAGAACTACAACCAAGATTACTCTATGCAGCAAAGCTATTATTTAGAATCAAAGGACAGATAAATAACTTCCCAGACAAGAAAAAGACAAGGGAGTTGATCACCATTAAACCAGTATTATAACCAGTTTTATATCAAATGTTAAAGGGTCTTCTTTAAGAAGAAGAAAAGAAAAATATGAACAATGAAAAGGCAATAAATACATATTTATCAATAATTGAATCTTAACTAAATGAACAAACAGAACAGAAACAGACTCATAGATACAGAGAACATTTTGACAGTTGCCAGATGGGAGGGGGATGGGTGCAAAAGGTTAAGGGATTAAGAAGTGCAAATTGGTTGTTACAGGATAGTCATGGGATATAAAGAATAGCATAGGGAATATAGTTAATAATCCTATATAATAAAAGCCTAATATGCTAAGTGTTCGGTCGTCTGTTCAACCAATCAAAGCGTAATATGTTAATGGTATGCTAAGTCTGCTCAACCACTGACCACCAGGAGGCAGATGCTCTGATGGTAGGTTAGCTTGCTGCAGGGTCAGGCTGATCGGGACTGATTGACATGGGCTGGACACACCCTGGAGCCCTCCCATGGCCCCTCCCCAGCTGGCCAACTTCCCGCATCCATCCAGCCCCAATTGTGTACCATTGGGGTCCCTCAGCCTGACCTGCTCTCCCTCACAATCCAGGACCCCTTGGGGGATGTCGGAGATCTGGTTTCAGCCCAATCCCACAGGCCAGGCCGAGGGACCCCACTGGTGCACGAATTCATGCACCAGGCCTCTAGTGTTCTAATAACTATGTATGGTTTCAGATGGGTGTGAGATTTATTAGGATAATCAATTAGTAAGTTATGTAATGTCTAATCACTGGGTTATACACTTAAAACTAATATCATAATGTCAACTATAATTGAAACAAAAAAATGATTATTTAAGTATTTTTATTTACTTCAGAGAGGAAGGGAGAGGGAGAGATAGAAACATCAATGATAAGATAGAATCATCAATCAGCTGTCTCCTGCACTCCCCCCACTGGGGATTGAACCCACAACCTAGGCATGTGCCCTGACTGGGAATCAAACCATAACCTCCTTGTTCATAGATCGATGATCAACCACTGAGCCACATTGGCTGGGCTAAAAAATGATTTTTTAAAAAAATTTTTTAATGTAAACTAGAATATTTTAAAGTTCCCTTTGTATTTGTCCATTAGGATGAGAAGGAACTGGTTCTGTAACATCTGTACTTAGAAAATACTGGCTGAGGCCTGGCCTCTAGGATAGGCAGTGAAAGAACACTGGGAACTTTGAGGGATCCTGTCCGTCTTTAGCAGGAACTGGGTGTCCTAAGGCAAGTTATGTAAGATGTCTGAGCCTCAGTCTCTTGTCTTGGAAAGGGGGAGGTAATCACGCCTCCTCTGTCTTCCCCTAAAAAGGCTGATAGCCAGGAGGACAGTGCTGCCTGAGTCTCCCTTGCTGTCACGAGAGGGCTGTGCCCCTGAAGCCAGGAGCAGAAGCAGACGCCCCTCTAGCACAGGTGGACCCGAGCAGACGCTATCCACACCCCACCATAACCTGCAAGGGAGATGTAAGGATGCCTCTTCTCTGCCTGGCTTTCTCCTGCATTACACACGCTCCGGTGCAAACGGGGTGCAAACAGGGTGCAAACAGCAGGGGGGTTGCAGGTCAGTGGACAGTGACCCAACCTTTCAAGCCACAATGAGATGATACCAAGGTGGTTCCTCAGAGGGACCTCAGGAGGACTGAGCCCCAGGTGCCCACAAAAGTGACCTTCCCATGAATTCACACCTTCCTGGCTTTTCTCCCTTTCCTGTTTCACCTACTCCACCCCTTCACTAGTGCTTCTATGGGTCACCTTTCAAATAAACCACCTGTGACCAAATCCTTGTCTCAGGGTCTGTGTTCGAAGAACAGAAACCAAACCATCACCCTAGGCCCAGCTTTTCCCCCAAACAACTTACCTAGAACCCCAACTCAATTCTTGGAGTTAAAGTCATTCCTGGAATTAGGCAAATGTTATCAGATTCTTGGGAATACTTCCAGAAACACTTATGCATTTATAAGCATATGCATATATAAGATTCACACACAAGGAAACGTGCTTATTTTATACAAGTGTTTGGAATCCTGCCTACAGCCTTCCACACTTCCCCATTACACGTTCTAACTTCCTATCAGTTCACACCCCTACCGCCGGTGAAAAGGTGCTGTGAGTAGGGAAGGCACCAGGTGCTGTAACACATGGCAAGGGCAGCTAACCCACATCTGGCAGGGGAAGTCGGAGAAGGCTTCCTAGAGGAAGTGGCATTTAAGCTAAGACCTGAGGCTCCAGGAGAAGCATGGAAGCAAGAGAGAGATTGATCTATGTGGCTCAACCCCGGGAGTGAGGGTAGGAACCATGACAGCTGAGGCGGAGAGATGGCCAGGGCCCTTCAGGTCTCTCAAAACCTGCCCTGTTTTCTCTTCAACCACATCTCCTCCTCAATTGCTTGTGTTTAACATTGTACCTTTCCCCAAATGGGACTTGTGCTTTAGGCTTCCAGGCTTTTATACATGTTTATTCCCAAACCAGGAATAAGTTTGCCTCCAAAAAAAGAGCCTGAGCTCTAGGCAAAAAACTTGGAGAAGAAGCTGGGCCTCGAGTGGGGCTTTGGTGTGTGTTCTTCCAACACAGATTGTGAGGCCAGATCTTGGACACAGGCTGTTCTTAAGTTCTTCTATAGTCTTACTCTCCAGTTGTTCCATCAATTGTTGTGAGAAGGATGTTGATGTCTCCAACATTAACTGAGGATGTGTCTCTTTCTGTTCTCAGTTCTATCTGTTTCTGCATCACATACATTGGAGCTCCTTTGTTCTCTAAATAGGCTTTTAGGATTGATATTTATTCTTGGTGGGTTGGGCCTTTTATCATTAGGTTACACTTCTCTCTTCCCCTGGCAATTTTCATTATTCTGAATATCTTTATCTATATACTAGAGGCCCGGTGCACAAAACTTGTGCACGGGGGGAGGGGAGTGTCCCTCAGCCCAGCCTGCACCCTCTCCAATCTGGGACCCCTCTCACAATCCAGGACTGCTGGCTCCCAACTGCTCGCCTGCCTGCCTTCCTGATTGCCCCTAACTGCTTCTGCCTGCCAGCCTGATCACCCCCTAACCACTCCCCTGCCAGCCTGATTGATGCCTAACTTCTCCCCTTCCAGCCTGTTTGTCCCTAACTGCCTTCCCCTGCAGGCCTGGTCACTCCTAACTGCCCTCCCCTGCAGGCCTGGTCCCCCCCAACTGTTCTCCCCTGCAGGCCTGGGTCCCTCCCAACTGCCCTTCCCTGCAGGCCTGGTCGCCCCCAACTTCCCTCCTCTGCCGGCTTGGTCACCCCTAACTGCCCTCTCCTGCAGGCTTGATCGCCCCCAACTGCCCTCCCTTGCAGGCCTGGTCCCTCCCAACTGCCCTCCCCTGCTGGCCATCTTGTGGTGGCCATCTTGTGTCCACATGGGGGCAGGATCTTTGACCATATGGGGGCAGCCATCTTGTGTGTTGGAGTGATGGTCAATCTTCATATTACTCTTTTATTAGATGGATAGAGGCCTGTTGCATGGGTGGGGGCTGGCTGGTTTGCCCTGAAGGGTGTCCCAGATCAGGGTGGAGGTTCCCTTGGGGCGTGGGGCGGCCTGGGCGAGGGGCCTGAAATGGTTTGCAGGCCGGCCACGCCCCCTGGTGACCCAAGTGGAGGCCCTGGTATCTGGGGTTTATTTATCTTCTATAATTGAAACTTTGTAGCCTGGAGCGGAGCCAAGCCTTCTGCTTGCTCCGTGGCGGCAGCCATTTCTGTTGGAACTTATAATTGAAACTTTGTAGCCTTAAGCGGAGGCCTGGGCCGGCCAGGGTGTGCGGAAAGCTTGGCTTCCTCCATTGCTGGGGGCAACCCTAGCCTCCTGCTCTTTCCAGCTCTGTGGCTGCCACCATTTCTGTTTGGATTTATGTATCTTCTATAATTGAAACTTTGTAGCCTTGAGTGGAGGCCAGGGCTGGCCAGGGTGGGAAGCTTGGCTTCCTCCATTGCCGGGGAAACCCAAGCCTCCCTCCTGCTCTCTGTGGTCGTAGCCATCTTGGTTGGGTTTATTTGCATATTTGCTCCTGATTGGCTTGTGGGCGTGGCTTGTGGGCGTGGCTTGTGGGTGTAGTGGAGTGATGGTTAATTTGTATATTACTCTTTTATTAGATAGGATTAACATAGCTACTACTGCTTCTTAATGTTTTTTCCCCATCCTTTTACTTTCAATCCACCTATATGTTGAAGTGAGTTTCTTATAGACAGTACATAATTGGGTCACATTTTTTTAGTTCACTGTCTCAATCTTTGTCCTTTAGTTTGTACATTTAGACCATTTACATTTAATGTAATTACTGATATATTATGGCTTAAGTCAGTCATTTAAAGTCCTATTTTCTGTTTGTTCTCTCTGTTTTTAGTTTCTCTGTAGTTTTCTTTTCTGCCTCCTTTTGGGTCATTTACTAGTAAACATTTTTTTAATAATTTCATTTGATTTACTAGTAATTTTGAGTGTACAGTTCTATAATTAATTTCTTTAGGTATTACATTATACATGCATAATTTATCATAGTCTATTTGTATCCACATTTTACCACTTCAAGTGAAGTTTAGAATTCTTACTTCCTTTTATGATTCTTTACTTTTAACCATTTAAAATATTTAAACTGTCTTAAATATCACTTCCATATACATTGAAGGTCGCACTAAACAGTTATAATTTGTTTTGGCTGGAAAACGTATTTTTGAAAACTCGGGGGAGAAGAAAGTCTATTTTACTTAATCATGTTTTTGCTCTATTTCTTCTTCTTCTTTTTTTTCTTTCTTCCTGATGTTCCTAGTTTCCTTTTTATATTATTTCTTTCTGTGTCAAGAACTCCCTTTAACCATTCATGGTATGTCCTACCCAAACTTTATTAGTTTCCTTTCATCAGAACATGTCCTGATTTCCCTTTTCTTCCTGGTGGATATTTTCTCTGGAAGCAGAATTGGGGATTCATAATTCCTTTCTTTCAACACTTGAACAATACTGTGCCACTTCACTCCTTCCTTCGTGGTTTCTGATTTTTAAATTTTCTATTATTCTAATCATTTTCCCCCTATAAGCAATGCATAATTTCTCTCTGGCCATTTTCATGATTTTTTTTGTCTTGTTCACTCAGCTTCATAAATCTGTAGGTTTATGGCTTGTGTCAAATTTGGAGAATTTTCAACCATTTGTTAAATAGCTTTTTCTCTCCTCTAAAGACTGATAACACAAACATTGGATCTTTTGTTATATTCTGCATGTTCCTGAGGTTCTGTTCATTTTTTCCTCTTTATTTTCTCTCTGTGGCTCAGAATGGGTAATTTCTATTTGAAGTTAAGTGATTCTTTCTTGTGTCCTCTCCATTCTGTTCTTGAGCCCGTCCATTCTTTATTCCTATATTTTTGTTTGTTTCAGTTGTGTTTGTAATTCCTTGTTGAAGCATTTTGATGGCAGCTACTGTAGAATACTTGTGGGATAATTTTAACATCTCTGTCATCTTGGTGTTGGATTCTGTTGACACCCTTTTCCATTCAAGTTGACACATTCTTGGTTGTTGGTATAACAAGTGATATCTGATTGATACCTGGCCATTGTTGGATATTGTTATAGGACTCTAGATCTTACTTACATTTTATATTTTAGCAGGCCTCCACTGACATTGCTCCTGTCGGGCATGGGGGGACTCACCTCATCACCACTCCATGGAGATGGAATTCCAGGTTCTCTACTTGGCCACCACTGATGCTCAGTGGGAAAGGGGTTTCTAGTTACTGGGGTAGGAGTGGGAGTTTGGGTTCCCTACTAGGTTTCTGCTGATGCCATCCTACCTGGGAGGGGAGGCGGGTCATATCACTGCCTCTGCTGGTACCACAGAGGGTAAGAGCAGAGCAGTGGTCAAATTCCTGACTCTCCAGCAGGCTTCCTCTGACACGTTCCCAGCGAGGAGGGGAATGAGGTCCCTCTTACCGCTAAGTAGAAGTGGAAGTTCAGGCTCCCCACATGTCTCCACTGACACCGCCCTAGCAGAGGAGTTGGGGCGCCGCACCACAGCCTGGCAAGGGTAGAAGTCTAGGCTCTCTACTCACCCTTTGCTGCTGATGGACATGGAAGTTGGCATTTCTGGATTGCGGGTTTCTCCGGAACACAGTCTCGGATATATGAGGCACAAACAAAGCCCAGGGAATTCCCTGCCATGGTCTTCCTCTGGTTTTGAGGTCCCCAGTCTGACTTCTCTCCTCTTTTCAGAGTCTTCTTATGTTTGTTGTAAAATAGAGTGTCTAGGGACTTTAGCTGGACTTAGTAGGATACGTGGGGTAAAGTAGGGCTGTCCACTCCATCTTACCAGAAGTGGAGGTCCTCTGATGAATTCATTTTTAATATTTGGTTATGTACCTATTAATAGATAGTGTGCTCATATGGTTCAAAATTCAAAATACACAAAAGAGAGGAGAGCAGAAATTCTCTGCTCATCGCTATCCCCAGCCACCCAGGTCCTATTCCCAGTAAACAAACATCGTGAGCTTCTCGTGTAGCTTTTCGGAGATATATTCCTGCAGATACAGGCAAGTTCAGCCGAAAACGGTCTGCTTATTTTACACAAAGAGCAAAACCCTGAGGATACTGATTTGGTGCTTTGATTTTTTTAGCTGCCTTTTTTTTAACATTTTATTTTTAAATGCTTACAGATTCACAGAAGTTTGAAAACAAATGTACAGGGAAGAGCGTGCCTCGTCCCGCAGCCTCCCACGGTGTTATAACAACGCTGCCATTTCTGGTAGCAAGAGTGCGGCCGCCAGTCTGCGGCTCCAGCTGACCATTCCAGGTTTTGAAATCTGGCCCAGTGTTTTTAGATACAGATTTTTAAATAGATATTCACAGTCCCCACTTTTTCTTTAAGATCGCCTACTTAAATGATAAGCGTGTGTACAAACTAGTGACATGTGGTAAGTCCTGTAGTTTGGTTAATGGTAGTCACCGATGTCATTTCCTTGGTTTTGATCATGTTCTATGTTGCAAGATGTTGTCTTAGGGGGAAAGTGTGCCAAGGGCTTAAGGCAAATTTTGTGCTGTTTTTGCAACTTTTTACAAGTCTAAAAGTATTTCAAAGTAAAATCAAAAAATAAAAATAAACTGCTATTACCTAATCGCTTTTTAAATGTTGACAAACTAATTTAATTAGAATCCATGTGTGTGCAGGTGAAACAAACTTACCTTGGGCAAGGACACTAAACTTTGGTATTTAGCTTCATGACTGAGTTTAGGAATTTTGCAGCGAGACTGTCTGAACCTCGGCTCTAAGGCCGAGTCTGTGTCCTTACCTGTAAAACAGGAGATACACCACCTCACTGGGTGGTTGTCGGGATTAATGAGGCAGCCAGTATCCATGTGGATAGTCATTGCCCCTTATCCACACGGATGCATCCCTGACCCCCAGGGGACGCCTGAACCCGAGGGTGGTACTGATCCCATGTACGCTATGTTTGTTCCTACACATACACACCGACGGTAACGTTTAATCTATACATTAGTCAGTTTCACAGAGAGAAGAGTCATTCTCACCGCAGATCTCAGCAACCTCACTGTTTACTCCCCCAGCCCCTCCTGATTAACTTGGCAGCTTTCACCTTTTTACTTACGGGAAGCACTGCACAGCTTCTCTGGCATGTCCGATGGCCAGCACCACTCCTCTTGCGCTTTGGGGTCATTGTTGAGTAAAATCAGGGTGGCTGACACACAAGCACGGCGACACCTCGACATCCCAGGAGGGCTACCGAGTGACCGATGGGAGCGAGTGTCTACAGCGTTGGAGACACTGGACAAAGACGGGATTGACGGTGCAGGCGGGGGGCGGGGGATTTCATCACACTACTCAGAGTGGCACAGGATCTAAAACTTAGGAAGCCTTTATTTCTAGAATGTCCATTAGTGTGTTCAGACTGCAGCTCACCGCAGCTAACTGAACCATGGGAGCCACACCATGGACAAGGGGCTGCTTTACCCCGGCCGTCATCACCGCAGGATACGTCAGTGGTAGATGCCTAAATCACCCATGCCCGGCTGGTATGGCAGGGCCTACTGACCGATGCTCAGGCTTCCTCTCTCATGTCTGCTCGGAGCAAGTCTCCCATAATCTTCCATAACCTTCCAGAACCTCTCTCGTGTCTGCTCGGAGCAAGTCTCCCATAGCCATCTGGTGACGGGACTGGGTGGATCCAGGAAGCCAAGCGAAGGTGCATCCACCTCCTGTCGCTCAGGCCCCCTGGACGCCCCTAGGGATGACGTGGTTTCTCCAATCACACAAGGAGGGGCCAGCATCTCACTACGTGGGAGACACACTGAAATCAGCTCCCTGACCTGCGGCCCACCCGGCCGCACAGCCTGGGCCCGGTGCTGCGCTGAGTCACGAAGGGCAGATTAAACGAGTGGCCGATGTGAGTTTCCCTCCTGGCCGGCTATTCTGGACGGAGGTCAAGAAGAAATGACAGGCGAAATGGGCCTCCAGTGAGTGAGCAGAGGCCGCGCCTGTCCATCTCATTAACTCCAGGCTTGGAGGAGAGCGGGAAGCGCTGGCTGGGACGTGTTTCCCACTGGACCCCAGAGGGCAGCTGACCTGCAGCAGCTTGGCTCCTGCGTTTCACCCCGAGAGGCCACGAGGCTGGAGAAAATTGGATCCCAAACCACAGTCCCCAAAGGCCCCTTCTCTCTGTATAGGAGCACAATGGGTCATAAAGCAACTGCTTCTAGGAAGAAGGAAGGAAGGAAGGAAAGAAGGAGGGAGGGAGGGAGGGAGGGAGGGAGGGAGGGAGGGAGGGAGGGAGGGAGGAGGGAGGGAGGGAGGGAGGGAGGGAGGGAGGGAGGGAGGGAGGGAAGGGAGGGAGGGAGGGAGGGAGGGAGGGAGGGAGGGAGGAAGGAAGGAAGGAAGGAAGGAAGGAAGGAAGGAAGGAAGGAAGGAAGGGAGGAAGGAAGGAAGGGAGGAAGGAAGGAATGAGGGAAGGAGGGAGGGAGGAGGAAAGAAGGGGGGAAGGAGGGAGGGAGGGAAGGAAGGAGGGAGGGAAGGAAGGAAGGAGGGAGGGAGGGAGGGAGGGAGGGAGGGAGGGAGGGAGGGAGGGAGGGAGGGAGGGAGGGAGAGAGGAAGGAATCAGACAGGCAGAATTCACTCTGCAAGTTTCGCTGAGGTGCCTCCCTCGGCCAGGCACTGTTAGGCATGAGGAACTGGGTGGTGAACAGAGGACATTGCTCAGCAGGTGGCAACGGAGACTAGATGTGAACAAAGTGAGGGAGCACGCTGAGCAGAAACCCGGGAGTGAGCTTCCCAGGCAGAGAGAGCCACAAGGCCAAGGCCTTGAGGCCGGAGCCTGCTTGTCCTGTTTCAGGAGCAGCTCAGGAAGCACAAGAAGCAAGAGAGGGAGAGGGGACGAGGCCCAAGAGGCAGCGAGACCACAGGCTGTGCGGCCTGAGTGAGAGGAGGAGGCCCTGATGGCACTGAATGCGGAGGGACACGACCCGACTGAACATCTGAAGCGGGAGGCCCTGGCTGCCAGGTGGAGAGACATCCAGGGGGCAAGGATGGGGGCGCAGAGCTGTCAGGGTGCTGCTGCAGGGTCCTGGGGGCAAAGGCGCATTCCCTCATTCACTGGCACTGCACAGGGCATTTGTGGAAACTGAGTCACACCCACCCTCCTCATACTGTCATCCCCGTGTGGCTTGCCCAGGTCACTCACAGGAGCATTCCTGATGCCGGTCCTCGCTCCCTCCCCCTCGCCCTGACCGCCCACCCAGCTCTCCTCCCAGTACAGAACTGGGGGTGTGATTCTCACAGGTTCACACCGCCTGCTCCTTGCAGGCCTTTGCTGCCATGCCGGTGCCCTCAGTGATCAGCGCTGCTTTCACGGCGTCTGAGAAATGTGGCGGCGGCACGGCCAGCACCTGTGGCCATGGCCATGGGTCTGTTCTAGGGCCACCCGGCCCCCCTGGCCTGGGTGCCCCCCGAGAACACAGATCGCTTCTGTTTTCCAACAGATGGACCCTCAGCACCTAAGGGGTGCCTGGCACAAGAATACACCGTGGTTATGTAAGACGCCAGCATCAGGGAAGCCGGGGACGGGGGAGGGGGACGCTAATTCTCAGCCCTGTCCCTGCAGCTCTCCTGTAAATCTAAAATTATTTCAAGTAAAAAATTAACAGCGCTGGCAAGCAGAAAACAAACAATGTGGATTCCAGCAAAAGCAAACCTGGCGAGCTCGCCCCTCCCCCCGGGCCTCTCCCCACCGCTCCAGGCCATGGCTCGGCCTCCGCAATGAACACCTGGCCTGTCTGGGAGCGGGTCCCGCCTGCCAGGTGCAGGGCGCCCTGCCTCAGCCGCCTCCTCCGGGTCCCCGGGTGGCACAGCGCCCCGGCAGGGCAATGGAAGGGCTTTATTATAATGGCACTTTGCAAAGCTCACTCAACCCATCAAAATAATTGTTTGACTTAATGTGAAATCTGAGCACCGCAGCTGCCTGCGCCCGTCTCCGCGGAGCTCGGGCGGGCGGCTGCTGGCGGCAGGAGCACATTTCAGCGTCGGAATTAACAGCAGTTTGGAAGTCTCCCTAATTAGTTACAGCACCGCTCGAGGTGTCATTTTATTTTATTTTATTTTTATTTTTTTATGAGCCAGATAACATATTGCCGCTTAAGTTTCTGGAAGATGGGGAGCTATAAATAAAACGATAATTTACTTGAAGTCTCTCCCAACAGATACACCGAGTTCAGAAGTAAGTTTTAATTTGACTAATGAGATGAAACTTTCTCTGCAGACCGTGGGCCGTGGTCTGACTGTCACATGGAGGCGGGCACTCCGCAGGCCAGGGATACGGCGCCCGGAGACTGCACAGAACCGATCTGCTCCACCGAGGGCTGCTCGGGACCCGGTGACCGCGCTCCCACTTGGTCCCTGACCTGCCGCTCCTGACCTGGAGTCCATGCGCCTCCCTTCCTTCCCAGCAACTCAGTTTCCCCTTCCGTCCAAGGAGAAGGAGGACGCCTAGGCTCCCATGGGCACAGGGCGGTAAACGTGAAAATGTCTTGGATGGGTGAAAACAGCGCCAGAGGCCTGGGGGGGTGGGGGGAGTGCTGTGGTTAGGGGCTGGACTCAGAAACCAGACTGCTAGTTCCAATCCTGCCTCCTTTATAAACTGGCTGTGACAACTCAGGAAAATCACTTAACCTCTCTGGGCCTTGTTAAACACTCACTGGGCTTCTTGAATAAATTAACTGATTTATAATCAAATTGCTTAGAACTTAAAGAAGAAGACAGCAAATTCTCTACAAGTAAGTCTTACGTGTATTACTAACCGTGGGCAAAGAAGGCTTAGCTGTGGCAGTGACTTCTGGGCCCCCACAGGGCCGCAGTACATAAACAGGCCCACAGTGGATCTGGGGAGTTAACCTCTCAGGAGGCTGAGAAACAGGGAAGCTAAGCGGCAGCGGTAACTTGTGCCCAGTTTACCAGGCCCGCCCCTTTTCTGGCCCCAGCTGCTGTGGCCTAAGGTTGGGGACCAGGCAGCTGAGGTGTAAATCGGCTCCTTTACGTCTGGACTCTGTGGTCCTGGCAGGCACTGCACCCAGGTCTCTGAGGCCAGGTCTTCTCATCTGCAAAATGGAGCTAAGGGGGTCGTGCTGAGGACGCAGTGAAGTGATGCAGGGGGAGTGCACCACTATACAGCAATCACTCGCTCCGTGGTCGCTATCATTGGGTTATTTTCCGCATTATCTTAGCAGGCA
Source organism: Cnephaeus nilssonii (assembly GCF_951640355.1). Classification (NCBI taxonomy): domain Eukaryota; kingdom Metazoa; phylum Chordata; class Mammalia; order Chiroptera; family Vespertilionidae; genus Cnephaeus; species Cnephaeus nilssonii. The sequence goes on from NC_137073.1 coordinate 8,862,611, forward strand.
TACACAGAGCCTGGCACGCAGGGCCGCTCGGCAGGGCTTCCGAGCCTCTTCCTGCGGGCACTCCCTCGGGCTCTCACTCTCTGAAGATGCAGGGAGATGCTGCTGTTTACTATGCAAATGTTTCGCTGTTGGTCTGTAATCATAATGTCACACCAGAGAGAGGACTGTGACAAGAGGACCACCAATGAGTGACGCTTGCAGTTGCTCCCCGGTTCCTGCAGACCTGGGAGCCGCGGGGCAGCAGCCGCCTCTTGCTTCCAGGGCACATTTCTGGAGAGGATGTCTCGTTAGTGCCACTCAGCACGGCGCGCCCCCCCCAGCCAGTCGATTCCTGCTGGCTGCCATGCCCAAAAGAAACGGCCACTTTTACATAATCGATATGGAATTAAAATGATTGAAAAGTGTGTCTCGCCACTCCAGGGTTCCCACCAGAGCAGGACGATTCTGGGCCTGTGTCAGGGACGATAACGGGAAGGAAGGCACCCTGGGCACCCTCTGCCCCGGGGCTGAGGCCTGCGTCCTGCTCCCACCACCCACAGGGCCATCTTGGCTGCTGGCAAATCCCAGAACTCATGGTCTGGGATGAATCTTTTTCCGGCTCTAAGTGACTTCTTAGGTCTAATCCAAATCCTTCATGCTGCGGATGGAACCCATGTCTCCCTGGGTCTTGGGGGCACCTAAGCAGAGCTTCCACTTGGTTACAGAGAGTGGAAATGGGGGCCCTGTGGGCCAGCAAACACCCCACATTGGCCCCTCCAGCCCACTGTCCAGGAGTCTCCTTGGGGATGACAAGTGTCCTAACGGCCTGGTGGGGGTGTCTCAGTGACAGCCTTTGGGCCTGGCCTGGAGACAGCGGCCCTGGGCAGTCACTGGGGCGTGGAGAGTAGAGATCACCCCGTGTATAGACAGACCTCATCGGGCTGGCCCCCCGGGTTCCCACAGGCTATGTGGCCAGCTGGCCAGTGTCGTCCATGTGCAGGGAATCTCGGCTGTGCGAGGTAGGCGCCTGGGTACCAGCAACAAACAAAGACAAACAAAAACAAAACCAGTGACAACAGCACACTTTCTCTCTGCCCTCATGGGCTTCCCTTCTAATGAATTAGGGCAATAAAGGTGCACCCAATGATGGACTCTATGGAAAAGAATAAAAAGCCGCCGATGACAGGGCGGAGTGAGAGCAGGGGCTGTTCGGGCACGGGGCCAGGGACCTTGCTCCAAGGAGGAGGCATTTAACCAGAGGCCCGAATCTCATTGTTGCAATATAGATAGGCTGGGAATGCTCCAAATCTTCACGTCTGGAGCTTAGTAATTCCTTTTTGCTTAGTAATTCCTCCTTCAATTTATCTTTCTTGTCTCACATTCTACCGTAAGCGATAAGGAGAAGCCAGACCAGGTTATTGACACGTCGCTTAGCAATCTCCGCCACTAAACAGCACGCTCCTCATTCCCAAGCCCCACCTTCCACACAGCTCAGAGCACCTTGCCGCCGTCCCCGCCGCTTTACGGCCTGGCTGGCCGGTCCTCCAGCGCCCCTAAGTGAGCTCATTGCCATCGCGGTCTCCCCGGAAGCACCTTTACCCCCACCTTCCCACCCGTGGTCTCTTCCAGGTGATCTAGGCTTTTCCTCACGCGCCTCCAGAGGCGTCCAGCCCCTGCCCAGCACCCCGTCCCAGAGCATGTCCGCAGGGGGCGGGCTGGCGGCAGCGGCGCCCCACCTCTCAGCGCGGGAATCTGTGCTGGCTCACCAAGGCTTCCAGAACAAACCACCAGCCGGGGCTGACACAGCAGGAGGTGTCCTCACAGTGCGGGAGGCTGGAAGGCAGAGCTAAAGGTGTCGGCAGATTTCCTCTCTTCCAGGCCTCCCTCCCAGGCGAGCAGATGGCCACGTTCCCGCTGTGTCCTCACGTGGCCTCTCCCCGGGCGCATCCCAGCTGCCCCTGTGTCCACATCTCCTCTTGTCCTGAGGCCGTCAGTCACATTGGATCAGGGCTAACCAAGGGCCTCGTGTTAATTCAATGACCTCTTTAAAGACCTGTCTGCAACTGCAGTCCCATTCGGAGGCCCTGGGTCGGGGCGGCGAATTGTGGATCTGGGGACACAGTTGATTTGGGGGACACAGTCCAGGCCCTACAACAGCTGTATTTTGTTTCATCTGTAAAATAAAGGCACGCACGCCCTGTAGGAAGGCTCCTCCATCAACCTGGGACATGGTAAGCGAGTGTTTGTCCCACGCGGAGGCCAGAATCGCAGACGGAGCCGCTGAGGAGGAGGGGACAGGAGAGGATGAGAAAGCCGTGACACCATCATTCCTCCGTCGTCCCCCTCTCTGGACTCTCTCTGTCACTTAATAAACTGACTCCAAAATAATGAGAGAAAGGAAGCACTCCCCTCACGTCCTCAGTGCTCCCGTGGGAGTATGGGATTTCACCTAATGAAAGGGAGTCGGTGTCATTGTCCACGGCCCACCTCCCTGGGGTATTGAACACGGTCTCACCTCCTGATTCAAGTGGAGAACAGGATTTGCTATAACCAAAGTGCCTGTCCCTGGTCTCTGTGGCTCTCTCCTTCCCCCACCCACCTCTTTCCCTAACCCTAACCCTAACCCTAACCTAACTCTAACTCTAACCTAACTCTAACCCTAGGCCTAAACCTCCCTGCTTCTCAGCCCACCTCCTAGTCATGCTGTTCTCCATGTCTCTAATCCCAGGACCAAGGACAGAAGCTAGAAGCTTCGTAAGAGACAAACTGGATCTCATTCTACCCATTTCACAGGTGAGGAAACTGAGGCTCCTGTATTTTCTTCCTGTGCAACTCCCTGGAAATCTGTCAAAATCACTAAAAAGCAAAAAGGATATAAGGGAAAGACCCCTGTTACATATGACAAGCACTGAATGCTTGTGTCTCCCCTCGAATTCCTATTTTGAAACCCTACCCTCCAATGTGCTGTTTAGGAGGTGGGGCCTTGGGAAGGTGAACAGGATCAGGTGAACGGGATTAGTGCCCTTAGCAGAGTCACCAAGAGCGTGCTTCCTCTCTCTGCTCTCCACCACGTGTGGACCCAACCCGGAAGAGGTCCCTCACCCACCTTACTGGACCCTGATCTCGGACTCCCAGCCTCCAGAACCGTGAGAAAATAATTCCTAGTGTTTATAAGCCACCAGTCTATATGGTATTTGGTTAAAACAGCCCTAACAGTCTAAGACAACTACTAATCCACAACTCCATCTACCCATCAACCATCACTTCTCCAAAATCCCCCAGAGGCTCCCAAACTTCCTAAATCACCCAGTTATTCTAAAAAGCACTTACTGAGCACTTAGTGCTTCATCGGGCTATCCTATATAAGAAAAGGCAAATCGACCAAACAGCGGAATAACCGGTGGCTATGATGCTCACTGACCACCAGGGGGCAGACGCTCAACACAGGAGCTGCCCCTGGTGGTCAATGCACTCCCACAGGGGGAGCGCCGCTCGGCCAGAAGCCAGGCTCCCGGGCCTCTAGTAAGAACACAGGAATGAGGTATAGGCCCGCCTGTGGGACACGTCCAAGTGGCCGATTGGCTTGTTGGTTGCCTTACCAAGGGCCATTCCTCTCCCCTCCTCCCACAGGGCCGTGGGTCAGACACCGCTTTCCCCATTTGCAGCTACAATTGTGGACACTCCAGCCAAGGGGGTAAAGGAAAAGCCATCAAGGGGCCATCGGGCGGGATCTTCTTCCCGATGAAACAGACGTGAGCTGGGAGAGCGATTCCCCAGCCTCCCTGGCCTCCCTGTAGAGGAGCTGGCGTGGGGACCAGGAGGCCTGGGGCTCCGGGAGGGCACGGGCAGCACACAGAGCCGAGCCCAGGGAGAGCGTGGGTCTGCAGTGTCCCTGGAGCGACTGGCGCCTGCGGGGCCGCTGCTCCTCTCTGGTTTTGCTGGAAAACAACCCGCTGTGGTTTAGGCCACTTTACTGGGTGTCTGATCCTACGGACAAAAGCTTTCTTTCCTGAACCCGAGTGAGGTCAGATAGGCTCTGCCTCTGACTGGTGAGGAGACGTTTGGCTGGTGAAATGCCCTCTCCGAGGCCCAGCTTCACAAACTGCAAAACAGGAGCAGCCCTGGCCTCCCCTCTGGCTCGCGGTGGGTTAACTGAGGAGGCAAGTGTGCATCCACAGGTGGAGGCGTGTTTACAGATGCAGCGACGCCTTGGCCTGCCAAACACTGCACCAGTCTATATGGTATTTACGAGCCACCAGTCCACGGGTCAGGCACAGCACAGGCCATGGGTCAGGCACAGACCAGGCCATGGGTCAGGCACAGCACAGGCCATTGGTCAGGCACAGCACAGGCCATGGGTCAGACACAGCATAGGCCATGGGTCAGGCACAGCACAGGCCATGAGTCAGGCACAGCACAGGGTCAGGCACAGCACAGGCCATGGGTCAGGCACAGCACAGGGTCAGGCACAGCACAGGGTCATGGGTCAGGCCGATTGACCCATGGCCTGACCCATGGCCTGACCACAGCACAGGCCATGGGTCAGGCACAGCACAGGGTCATGGGTCAGGCACAGCACAGGGTCAGGCACAGCCCAGGCCATGGGTCAGGCACAGCACAGGCTATGGGTCAGGCTTTGGCATCACACAGACATAAGCTTGACTCTGGGTCTAACACTTCATCGGTGACCTTGAGCCAACCACCTGACTGGAACCCCCTCTCCGAGGTGTCGAATGGGCATGATAGCAGCATCTGCTTCCTGAGCTGTTGTAAAGATTCGGGAAGAAGTTGTGGGTAAAGATCTTGACAGAGAGGCGTTGACAGCAGCATTCAGTATATGTAGCTATTGATTTTCTGTTGAACTGATGGTCTGGAAAGAAAATGATGAAGTCAATGAGAAAAGAAGTGTGGTTTTACTGTCCCAGCCTCACTCCCTCCTTTCAACAGAAGCTTGGACACACCCCATCGCCGGAGCGCCCCTCAGACACCTGCTTGCACGAAGGCCATCCTACTCGTAGCCAGGGACCCCAGCCGTGAGGAAGGGCACGTGCCACCCCCCGCCTTGGGGAGACTGCTGGGCGGCGGTCAGTGACGTCCCCATTGCCCAGGACAGCCCCACGAAGGGAGGCTCCCCTTCTTGGTCTGGCTGCAGGCGTCTTCCCACGCCCTGAGGAAGCCAGCCTGAGGATTGTGCGGAGGTCAGCAGCAGGAGCCTGGCCGCTGAGATGCTGAGCTGTCAGTCACCCATGCTAAAGCCACCCTTCGCAGAAGCCCACCCCACGCCTTCGGCGGCAATGCATTTCTGTGCGTTGAAGCCAGTTCGCGATGTTTCTGTTGCCTGTGACCAAAATCATCTTAACGGCTACGGGTGGCCCCTGACAGGTGGCTCCTCAGGCCGAGCTGTGGGCCAGCTCAGACATGAAGTCACAGAATCGTGGAATGATAGAGGTCAGAGAGCTCATCCCGTCCCCCTTGCATAAACGGAAGGTGCAGGCCCAGAGATGGGGAGCAACTTGCCAGTAGGAAGCGAAGCCACAAGGCACTCCTCTTCTCCTTGTTCCCATGGCCAGGGTCTAGGAAGAGGAAAGGATATTAACTGGGAAGAAGGAAAAGAGTATGAACACCAAAAGCAATTCTTCCTGAAGATCCTCTGAGAACCGGGGGGTCCCTGGGCACAGGGGTGCTCAGCCAGCCTCTAGCTCAGGGGCTCAGACCTCCTGAGTGTCCTCCACACGGTCATGTGTGTGGCATTCAAAGCCAATGTGAGGCCTGATGCGCTCCTCAGGGATCGATGGCCCCGGGGATGAGCCGAAGGTCAGGGAGATGGCAGGGCCCTGATGAAACGCTGCACTGTGGTCAGCTGACCATTTGCTTAAAAGCACCATTCACAGCACCGAGCAACTCACGTAGACAATTGGCATGGGAACTCAGGGGAACCCGGCGTCGGGCACACCCAGGAGCCGTCAATGCCATCAATGCCTCTCTCCCCCTGGCCAGGCCGGGACCCAGGACTCGGCACACATGCATATGCTTGGCTGGCCCTGAATCCCAGGACTCTGACGCCCAGGAGAGCAGACAGTGCTACCAGGAGAGACTCCATGGCAACTCTCCTCGCGCTCACCTGTACTCAGGCCTCCTCCTCTGGGTCCCGGGAGCCCTCCACGCGCATTTCTCCACACACACAGCCTGAGGGTGGGGTCATGCGATTAGTTCTGGCCAATGGGTTGTAAGCAGAATGGACGCATATTTCTTCTGGATCAAAGCATTTAATTGCTAGTGTGAAACCTTCCAGGTCCTCCTCCCTGGCTTAGCAATCACGGAAACGTGTGTGCAACGGAAATGACACAAGACAGGAGCAACCTGGGCTCTACATCACCATGTGAAGACAGGTGCCCGCGAGCGTGGTCGGCGGGGGGAGCAGGCTTCTGTGTGTTGAGTCCCTGAGATTCCAGTGCTGCTGGTCAAGGCAGCGTAGCCCAGCCTGGCTGGCAGAGGCGTCTGTCCACCTCAGTAACAGCCACGCCATCTGTAAGCACTGACTCTGCTTCGGGAACTGTGGGCCTTATATCATTTGGATCCCACACTCACCTTACAGGAGAAGATTGGGCAGTTTCTCAGGGACAAAATCTAACACAAAGGAAAACTGTGAATTCTCATCCCTGAGCTAAGCTTACTCCAAAGTCTGATGCCTTTGTTGTTAAACAAGGGGCGAGGGGGAGACAACCATGTTAAACAACTTTTATAATACATTGAAAAAAATAAGATAGAAAAACCTATATATATATAAGATAACCTCAATTATTTTTACACACAAAGAGACAGAGACAGAGAATGGAACTGAACCACAATATCTACCATTGAAATCTTTAATGGGTGGCTTTATGAAAGATTTTCATTTCATATTTCAAAAATCTTTCAGGTCTTCTACAATGAATACACATCCTATATAATAAAGAAGTAATATGCAAATTGACCCTCACGCCCTCCCACAAGATGGCCGCCCCCATGTGGTCAAAGATGGCCACCACAAGATGGCTGGCAGGGGAGGGTAGTTGTGGGCAATCAGGCCAGCAGGGGAGAGCAGTTGGGGGCAACCAGGCCTGCAGGGGAGGGCAGTTGGAGGCAACCAGAACTGCAGGGGAGGACAGTTAGGGGTGACCAGGCCAGCAGGGGAGGGCAGTTAGGGGCGACCAGGCCTGCAGGGGAGAGCAGTTGGGGGCAACCAGGCCTGCAGGGGAGGGCAGTTGGAGGCAACCAGAACTGCAGGGGAGGACAGTTAGGGGTGACCAGGCCAGCAGGGGAGGGCAGTTAGGGGCGACCAGGCCTGCAGGGGACCAGGCCGGCAGGAAATGGCAGTTGGAGGTGACCGGGTCGGCAGGGGAGGGCAGTTGGGGGCGACCGGGCCAGCAGGGGAGGGAAGTTGGGGGTGATTGGGCTGGCAGGGAAGGGCAGTTGGGGTCAATCTGGCTGGCAGGAGAGCAGTTAGGCATTGATCAAGCTGGCAGGGAGTGGTTAGGGGGTGATCAGGCAGGCAGGCAGGCAGGTGAGCAGTTGTGAGCCAGCACTCCCGGATTGTGAGAGGGATGTCCAAGATTGGAGAGGGTGCAGGCTGGGCTAAGGGACACCCCCCCAAGTGTACGAATTGCATGCACTGGACCTCTAGTCTTATCTAATAATAGACAAACATGTAAATTGACCATACCTCTGCTATGCCACCAGCCAATCAGGAGTGATATGCAAATTAACCCAACAATGATGGCAGTTAATTTGCATACACAGGCGCTGAGTGATGGGGGCAGGACGCTTGCATCATTGCCATGGCGATGACGCAGGCGTTCTGCCCCACCCCCAGTCTCTCAGGGCCTCTGGGCAGCATGGGAAGGCGGGGCCGGAGCAGAAAGAGGCAGCTCCCAGAGCAGAAAGAGGCTGCTCTGGGGCCTGAACGGAAAGGGGCTGGGCCGGAGTGGAAAGGCGCTGACGGCAGCCAGGGAAAGGAAAGCCCATTCTAGCACGAATCTTCGTGCATCGGGCTTCTAGTTATTTTATAACCATAAAATGCATTTTTAGATATAAGACAGTATCCCAAACAGAATGTGAATTGCTGATGTCCACAACCCAAGAAGACTTGAGGAGTGATGGAGAACAATTGCTTACTAAACCCCTACTATGTGTCTGACCTTTTCTATAGGTTATGACCTTTAATCCTTCCAATGATCCTGAGAAATAAGGATTGATTTTTCTAATTTACATTTCCTGACTTTTTCAGTACATGCTAAGCACCTTGTAAAAGCCCAGCAGGGCTGCAAGCAGGTGGGGAAACTGACAGAGAAGTTAAGGAGGTCGGCCAAGGACACAAAGGTGGGCCACTGACTTCCCAAGTCGTGGAATTTAGAACAAAATTAATATGTTTCCGAGGAAAAGTCATTGTGTTTGCCTTGGTACCGCAGAGTAGCTGAATATTTGCATATCTTTAAATCTTGCTCTAAATGGTCTATTTCTTTTAAATAGACCAAGCAACTATGAATAATTAGCAATTAATAATTATTGTGCCTCATTAACTTAATAAAGGATTATATCTTTATAGCAAATGCAGAGCTAATGGGAAGGAAAGTTAACCCGCGCTTTCTCGCTTTCACAGGGAAGATCTGCCCTTTGGGAGGAGGTGCCCTGAGCCCGGAAAGCCCGCTCACCTGGGCCAGGGGGCCAGGCTGCTCACCTCGGACCGATGGGAGCTGGAGAGCGGCCTTGGGAACGCAAACCTAGAAAGAGCCTTGTCACTAACCAAACAGAAATCGCAGGAAACAAAACAAAACCCATGGAGCCCTGGGCGGTGCGGAATCTCAAGGCTGCGACTTACAGAAGCGCTGCAGGGAGAGAAACAGGCCAGAGCCCTCTGCAGGGGGGGGTGAGGGGGGGCAGGGATGAAATGCCACGGGCACGAACCCAGAGACCGGGCTTCAGCAAGGTCCTCCCACTGCCTCCATTTTGCTGCCCCTGGTCTGTCTTCGGCCAGGAGGACCCAAAGAGCTTCCTAGGTGGTCTCCCCACCCAGTCTTGCTCCCTAGCCCCGATGGCAGCAGGGTGAGCGCCACAGGGAGATCTGGTCCTGTTGCTCCCTTGCCTCCTACCCTCGTCTGCGCTCTCAGTGCCCTGGGGGGTGGGGGGTGGGCAGGCGAGGGCAGCCCCAGCTCCCACCCCCCTCGGGCTCTTCTCTCCTGCCCCAGCCTCCCTCTCTTCTCTCGTGCCCCTGGGCGGGGAATGTCATCTCAGCCCCTGGGTGGAGCCCCTGCCGTGTGTCAGCACTGAAGCAGAGGGTGGGGTCGTGGTCACGAGTGTGGCATGGACACGAACCCGTGTCTGACATCCGGCTCTGCCGCTTGGCAGCTCCGGGCTCTGACAAGCCGCGTGCACCACGCGCACCTTCCCTCTTCAGGAAAGTGGGAGTGACAGCGACACCAACACTGTGGCTTGGAAGTGCCCACAAGTGCGCAGAGCCAGGCACATGCTAAGTGCCACGCGTGGGGTCTCGTTGCCGTGGCGTTGGGTGGAAGCCATGACAAAGCCGGACCCCACGGCCAGTGCATCTGCCATTACATCCAACACCGCAGAACTCAGAGTGAGCCCTCGGACGGGCAGGTGCAGGCGGCCGGGCCACCTTACGGTGGTGCTGCGAGGAGTCTGACACTCTGAGCGCGGAGAAGTCACCGTGCGTGTCTGTCCCAGGCCTACACTGTACGTGTCTGTCCTAGGCCTGCACCGTGCGTGTCCGTCCAGGCCTGCACTGTGCGTGTCTGTCCCAGGCCTGCACCGTGCATGTCTGTCCCAGGCCTGCACTGTGTGCGTCCGTCCAGGCCTGCACCGTGCGTGTATGTCCCAGGCCTGCACCGCGCGTGTCCGTCCAGGCCTGCACTGTGCGTGTCTGTCCCAGGCCTGCACCGTGCATGTCTGTCCCAGGCCTGCACTGTGTGCGTCCGTCCAGGCCTGCACCGTGCGTGTATGTCCCAGGCCTGCACCGTGCGTGTCTGTCCCAGGCCTGCACTGTGTGCGTCCGTCCAGGCCTGCACCATGCGTGTCTGTCCCAGGCCTACACTGTGCGTGTCTGTCCTAGGCCTGCACCGTGCGTGTCCGTCCAGGCCTGCACTGTGTGTGTCCGTCCAGGCCTGCACTGTGCGTGTCTGTCCCAGGCCTGCACCGTGCGTGTCTGTCCAGGCCTGCACCGTGCGTGTCTGTCCCAGGCCTACACTGTGTTTGTCCGTCCAGGCCTGCACCGTGCGTGTCTGTCCCAGGCCTACACTGTGCATGTCTGTCCTAGGCCTGCACCGTGCGTGTCCGTCCAGGCCTGCACTGTGCATGTCTGTCCCAGGCCTGCACCGTGCATGTCTGTCCCAGGCCTGCACTGTGTGCGTCCGTCCAGGCCTGCACCGTGCGTGTCTGTCCCAGGCCTACACTGTGCGTGTCTGTCCTAGGCCTGCACCGTGCGTGTCTGTCCCAGGCCTACACTGTGCGTGTCTGTCCTAGGCCTGCACCGTGCGTGTCCGTCCAGGCCTGCACTGTGTGCGTCCGTCCAGGCCTGCACTGTGCGTGTCTGTCCCAGGCCTGCACTGTGTGTGTCCTTCCCGGGCCTGCACTGTGCATGTCCATTCAGGCCTGCCCTGCGACCTGCACAGTCCCACAGCACCTGCGGCCACTCCTCAGCAGACTTCTCTCCTCTGTCCGCACACCTGCTCCCTGCCCTGTGCCCGGGAATCCAGGCCCTCCAGCCTCTGCGAAGATGTCCCCTCTTTGGGGGCTTTCCCGACTGCAGTCGGGTCACAGCTCCATTTTTGTGCTTGTCCTTCCCAGGCCACACCAGTCGGGACAGGAGGGTCGTGCTGCACGGAGGCCTAGCCCGGGTGCGTCCTTTCTGTCCGCAGCCTGACCACCAGCATCCCCAGCCTCCAGGCCCAGCCGGACCCAGCAGCCTCTGTCTAGACAGCGATTTTCAACTTTTCTCATCTCCTGGCACTTACACTAACACTAAAATTCTGTGGTTTACACCAAAAATGTGTTCCTTTTTTGCCAATCTGACAGAGAGAGAGAAAGAGAGATACAATTTTGATTCATTCACACCAGCCGGCTATTGCTGTGTTGGTTGTTGTCATTTTTTAATGTGACAATCCAAGGGAAAAGAGGCCAGTGCCCTGACTAAATAATCGGGTATTGCATGTGTTAAAGATTTTTGCGACCACCGGCTGAAGACTGCTGGTCTAGAGCATCGCCAGTGGCGTGGCAGAGGGGACCAAGGTCACCGTGTCAGGGGCTCGGCATGGGCCTGTTTGTAAGGTAGAACTTGTCCTGCCAGCTCACATTTTCTTGTCCCAAAGCAAGTCACATGACCAAACCGGACTCCGAGGGGACAGAAAGCACGGCCCTCCCGTCAGACCCTTCCAAGAGGAAACGTCACCCTGTCCACCGTCACGGCTCTCCTTACGTTATAATGTGATGGCCGTTGACTTCTCTGTCTTACCCACCAGGAGCTTCTTCAGGCTTTGGTTTACCTTCAGGATTTTGCCGCAATCATTACCTGCACCAAACAGGCAGCCGCCATCTGCAGGTTGAATAGAAAAATAAAGAAATGGCTGAATGAAATCCATCCTGGCTCCTCTCACCACCTTCTCTGCACAGAGACAGCTCATTGGCACGACTGCTCCAGCACACAGGCCTTCTCTTCCCTAAAACGCCAGGCTCACGGCCCTGCACAGGGCCTTTGCACCTGCTGCCTCTTCTCCAGTACACGCTCCCTGAAATCCATGCACCTTGATGCCTTCCTTGGCTCATTCTCACTGTAGTAAATCCTGTTGTCGATTTGTTTGCGTCCTCAGTGTTCGTCTTCCTGCTGATGACGTGGCTCTGTGAGGCAGGGCCCGTGGTCATGATGTTTACCACTGTGTCCCCAAAACAGGAACAGTGCTTGATCACTGGACACAAAATATAGATTTGTTGAGTTAATAAATCTATATATATAAAAGGCTAAGTGACTGACCATCCGTCCATCCAACCATACATGACACACACTGGCAATTGAAAAATAAACGTTGACTCGTGCATGTGCGAAACATATAAAGTTCTTGCTGGTGACAATCACACACATGTTTTAATTTTACTATAACACTATATTATATATACTATTTTGACATGTAATTTTTTGCAGTAACGTAATTACCACATGAATCTTTCTTCTAACTAATTTCCTTTCAATGTGCACGAATCCGTGCACTGGGCCACTAGTAATGGAATGAAATCCACACATAAACATATAGAAATCCACACATGAAACCTATATGTTCATGTGGGCCAATGTCACCCCAATCAATTTAATAAATACAATTTAAAATATTTTTTAATTAAAAAAGAATAATTGAATGAATAAATAAATATGTAAATACACCATTCATTGCCACAGTATGGAGAGCAAACTAAATACTCTGCTTGCTACAGAAAATAGGACCTCGGGAAAAGTAATACATGAGCTCAAACTCTTGGATTTTTTTTAAGAGCCTCCACCCATCAAGATGAGCCCGACGCCCTTCTAAAATGGATTATGACAAGGAAAATGACGGCGGACTACATGTTTAATTAATGTTTATTATTGCCAGCAGATTAGTTTGCAGACAAATTTATGACCCAATACCTTCGCTGTCTCTGTGAGTGACAGGTGGATGTCAGGGCACCAGGGCTTGTGCGCACGCAGGGGGCTCAGCGCATCGCTGCCGTTTCCCCGCTCCTCCCGCGGGAAGCCCGCAGCATCGCATTGCAAGAGGCACAGGACCCTCCGCCACTCATTCCTGAGCCTGACTGAGAACCTGCGCGCAGACCACGCCAGGCTCAACAAACACTGATTTTTGTGTCTCTCATGAGTGAATCATGGTGTTGGGTGGTGAATAAAACAGAAATGCAGATAGAAGACTTGGGCCTATGCAGACTCGAATCTCACAGGAGGCCACTTTGTTGGTGAGCCACAGCGGCAGGTGGGAGCCCTGCTCATAGATACCGCTCCCCCTGCCTCACTCTCCTCATTCCCCCACTCCTCACCCCTGTATCTCATCCAGCACCAGGTGCCTCCCACATACACCCAATTCATCTACTCTCCCCTGCTCTGTCTCCCACTCTCATCTCTCATCTGAGTGTCTGCACTGCCTCCTGCCACGCCTGCCCGCCCCAGGCCGCTCTCCGCAGGCGACAGCATGGGCCTGTCCACAGTGGGACAGGTCCCTCCCTGGGGGGTCGGCCCAGGCTGCACAGCTGCTGGCTGGGGCTTCTGTGGGGGACTTGGGCGAAGGCATTGAGCGAGGTGACACTAAGGCTCCTTTCAGTCCCCAGAGCCAATGAGTCTGAGCTCATTTATCCAGCCCACCCCTTCCTTCCACTGAGGGCCCCTCAGGGCCAGGCAAGTGCCCACCGTGGGGCATGGGCTGGTGAACAAACAGGCCCTCCCACTGAAAGGCCTTGAGGTCCTGGGGAGGGAGGCGTAGCGCTTCAGTGGAGGGAATGAGGACATGAGGTGAGGGGCTCGGCTGCCATGTCACAGCCCCTGACAGTGACAATGGAAAGAAAGGCCCCAGGGAGTGGCTCAGCTGAGACCTGAATGATGGAATGAACCTGGCAGACAAGGGGGAGGGGCGGCGGGAGGAGGGAGACAGCTGAGTGTGGAGGTGGGGAAGGCCCACCCCCTGCGGGCGGGCGTGTGTGGAGGCCGCTCCACTGTGTTCCCAGGACCGTGGGAGTGTACACTCTGAGCAGCTGTGACCCAGCAGCTCTGTTACTCAGATTCTCTGAACTCCGTGCGCCAGGGTCCTGGAATACACCCGAGTCCCTGCTTCCAGGCGCCTGCATCTCAGCCTCTGTGGCCGGCCGCAGCCGCCGCCCTGGACTGTCCCTCCGCGCCGCGCGTGCAGATGCGGCTAGAGAGAAGTGCTGGGGAAGTCTGCCTCCCAATTAGGCCCCGTGTCCCGCTCTGCTCTGGGAAAAGAGACAAAGGGGGATGCAAGCGGCCGGCTGTGCTAATGAGCCATCTTCGTGGCTACGTTAATGTCAAGCCCGGCCGCAGGGCCTTCTCCGGCACGGGGTGAACACACGGACTAATTTATGTGGAATAAAACACGTTTTTACATGGCGCCTGACACCAAGACAGGCGTTTCCTCCCCTCAAAACAAGCCCCATCACCACACGTGCTCTCAGCCTTTCTCTCCATGTAAGACTTGCGAAGGCTCTTAACCCTTTGTAGCCCCGAGAGCAGCAAACAGCAGCATGTCCGGTGCGGACGGGGCATGGGGCAGGAGGCAGGTGGGGCTGGTCACCTGGGCAGGCAGCCAGACGCTGGGAGCTTGGCACTGAAACCGAGTGTGTGACCGGGAGACTGCTCACCCATCCGGCGCCTCAGTGGCCCCACCAGTGAAGGGGTGAGCACAGCACCTCATGGGTCGCTGCAGGTCACGAGCACAGGACAGTGTGACTCCCTGGGGGAGCTGCTTTTGTGTTATTAAGTAGAGACCACGGCACTGTGCGTGCACTTCCAGGGCTGTGTGTGGGAATATCCAGTGATGATGACCGGTTCGGAGGGCTGAGGCAGGGAAGACAGGCCTTGCTGATGTGCGGGGTAACGTGGCAGGGATGAAAGCAGAGGGCAGCGTGTGCTGAGGATAACAAAGCCTTTGCTACAAAGAGCATAAGGCCCATGTGCCCTTGAGTTCGGCGAAAAGTGCAGATAAAAAGGAAATGTGAATGACGGGGTCTCTTGGTCTATCAGGGCTGCTGTGACCAAGAGTCACAGACGGGGTCTTATGAGCAAGTCCAAGGCCAGGGGTCAGCATGGCTGGTCTGTGAGGATCTCCCCCTGGATGCAGATGTGCCTTCGTGGTGTGTCCTCACATGTTGGAATGAGGACAAAGGAACTCTGGATCACTTCATAAGGGCACGGATCACATTCGTGGGGGCTCCACCCTCAGGCTCTAATCTCCTCCTGAAGGCTCACCCCCTAACATATCACCTTGGTGTTCGTTTTTAACATACAAATTTTAAGGGAACACAAACACTAAGTCCATTACAAGGGAAATCACCAAACATTTTTTAAACAAAGTAAGTCGTTAATTCTGCTTTTGTTTCAAGTGTTAGAAATGCAACTCAAACTATCTTAAGCAAAACATATAGGCTCACCAAACTGGAGCTTCCTGTGATAGAGCTAGTTCTGGACTAGATTAGCTCCAGGGGAGATTAGCTCTGGACTAGATTAGCTCCAGGGGAGATTAGCTCTGGACTAGATTAGCTCCAGGCTGGAGTAGCTCTGGACTAGATTAGCTCCAGGGGAGATTAGCTCTGGACTAGATTAGCTCCAGGTGGGATTAGCTCTGGACTAGATTAGCTCCAGGGGAGATTAGCTCTGGACTAGATTAGCTCCAGGTGGGATTAGCTCTGGACTAGATTAGCTCCAGGGGAGATTAGCTCTGGACTAGATTAGCTGCAGGCTGGATTAGCTCTGGACTAGATTAGCTCCAGGCAGGACTAGCTCTGGACTAGATTAGCTCCAGGGGAGATTAGCTCTAGACGAGCTAGACTAGGATCAGAGGCTAAAGCGACTTCTTCAGGACATTGTTCCCTCCATCGACAACTCTGCTTTTCCCCAATTGGCACCAGGTGCTCCCCAACTGGTGACATACAGGGCCACCAGCAGCTGCAGTCTTGCAGTCTATCAGGTAAGCCATGGGGCGGAGGGGGGCATCTTAGGCTCGAGTCTCATTGGCCTGCTTTGAGTCAGGTGTGCTATCACTGAACCAGTCACGGTGGCTGAGGTGAGAAGCTCTGATAGCTGATTAGTCAGACCTGGTCTTGCACCTGTTACTTTGCAGGGGGCGCTGGGGGCTTAGAGCAGAAAAGGGATAGGGCCCATGGGAAAGCAGCGGTGTGCGGGGTGAGGTGTGTGTGTTACATTGTTTGCTGTGGTGATGGTGTGGTTATGTGATTTTATCAGAAGGAGAATAAATTCTAGGCAAGCAAAAGTAACACATGTCCACAGTGCATACACAAACGTGTTTACTTCATTTATTTGCGTTTTTGAAAATAATGTGGATCTGCGTGGACAAAGACTGAGTGGGGACTCAGATGTGTCATCTGTGCCTGTCTGTGCCCCTGGCAGGCACCCTAAATCACTGCCAGCCCCCACCCGCTGTTTATTGATCCTAGATGTGGCCGGCATCAACCCGGGTGATAACCAGTTGCCACCCTGGATCGGGGCAGCGTCTAGTTGTTTCCTGTCCTGGGCGCCATAGCGGTAACCTTTTCAAGGAGAAGGAGACGGATGAGGGGCAGGGGCTGCTGAACCACCGCAGTTCCCGTTGAAAGAGGAAGAACGCCCAGGCAGAGCTGCGTTGGACCCGAGTGCCAGGTGGCGGCGTTCTCCCACACCGAGCGAGCGCCAGGCAGATGGCTCTGTCCGTGCCCATGTTCACAGCCACTCACCCTGCGACCTTGGTAAAGCGCTTCACCCTGCGGACTCGTTTCTTCGTCTGCAAAATGGAAACAACGGCCGCCACCCACGGGGAGCACAGAACGGCAATGAGGGCGAAGCACTTACCCGGCGCACGCTCAGCGCTCAGCGATGGAAGTCACCTCGGGGTAACACACCCCACTGTCTCCAGCTCCCAGGCGCTCCTCCCTCCTTTCCTAATTCAGTTGCAGAAGTGAGACGATTAAGACAAGCAAGTGGGTTAGTGGCAATGTTATGGAACACCGTCCCCCTGTGGAGCCTTCCCAGCTAAATAGAAAGCAGCATTTAAATAACTCGGGGAACTCTGATCATTGGGGAACGAGGAGGCTGGTTAGTCAAACTCAGAGAGATGGGAGAGAATTAGACAACCGGGCACTGTGTTGACCGAGCTGCTTTTGGAAGTCATGTTACTGAAAGAATGAGGGTGCAACCGGAACCCAGCCAGCAACGGCCACCGCTCCCCGCTGCCCACAAGCAGACGCCTCAGAACGGCCCCGGCTTCTGGTCACCTGCTGCGCGTGGCCTCCATTCCTGCCATGGTCCCGGGGCCAGGCACACACCTGCCCC
Source organism: Cnephaeus nilssonii (assembly GCF_951640355.1). Taxonomy (NCBI): domain Eukaryota; kingdom Metazoa; phylum Chordata; class Mammalia; order Chiroptera; family Vespertilionidae; genus Cnephaeus; species Cnephaeus nilssonii. Next base: position 8,879,676 of record NC_137073.1, read on the forward strand.
GCACGGCTTTGCCGGTGTCACGGGGGGCCCTCACCTGCACCGCATGGCTTTGCCGGCGTCACGGGGGGGGGGGGGGGGCCTCACCTGCACCGCACGGCTTTGCTGGCGTCACGGGGGCTCTCACCTGCACCGCACGGCTTTGCCAGTGTCACGGTCCTGCGTGGAGGACCCTGAGGCCATCAGGTGACCCTTATGCATTTCGGTCTCTCCATCTCCAAATAGCAGGGTGATGGCCTCTCAGCGTGTTGGGTGTGCTGAGGGCTGCTGGAATGAAGCCCGCCTGCTGGGCCCAGGGCTGAGCCTGCTGTTGGACCCGGGAAGCCTTGCGACCCCACAGAGGACAGAAGGTCCACAGCCCCGGGCAGGGCCTGGGAGTGCTCCCCACCCCCCGAGAAAGCCATGGAAACTTGTAATTAACAGCCCTTCTCTGGGCCCTACTGACGATGCCACACCACTCTGGGCACGAAGATAAAGCCCGATCAGAGTAACTGAGGAGATTTTTCTTTCCTCTTTAAATTTTGATTTAATGGGTTTCAAAATCCTGTGACAGATCTTTGGTCATTTCAACAGACTTCACTTCAGTTGTGATGTTGACTGGAGCAAACGTTGCCACTGTGCGGGCTTGAGAGCACCTGTGTCCACTCGGCCCCCGGGGACAGCAGCCACACCACCCATTCTGTAGGCATCCTGGGGGCGGGGAGGCATCCCAGGGCCACACAGCTTGTCGGTTGGACGAGTTGGTGGCAGGATGCACCCAGAGCTTCAAGCAGCGTAGTCCCTCTGGCACTGCCGTCTTTATGGGCAACTTTCCATCCTTGAACCAAGGCGATAGCACTTGGTTCCAGCATGTTTTCCCCCTTCCAACCAGAAATTGACACAAATGCTGTAGTGTTGGGGTTGTCGCCAGTTTTCTTAGTGTAGGCGCTGACATCTTTAACAATCTCCTCGTCTCTCTCCTGGCCGTAGGCGGCTCCCTGGAATCCATAACACCAGCCAGCAGCTGTCTCACACCCGGTGTGGGGGCCCGAGGGCACGCTGGCAGGCCTGCCCCTCCTTGCGATGCCAGCTGCAAACTCACCACCCCCCGAGCAGCAGCCTGGGACGGCCTGGAACGACGTTTCTGATGAATCTCTGTGTCCTGGGGCATCGATGTCACATAACACTAGCTGGTCTGGAATTCCCTCAGGAGGCATCAGAGATGATCCCACGCTCGCATTCAGCGTTCAGTTTATCCGAGACCCAGGCGTACCTGAAAGGGCTTTTGCCGTCTCAGCAGCCTCCTTCTCACACTTCTCAATGGTTCTTTTCTCCATCTCAACGCATTTGTGCATCAGACGCCAGTAATGGTGGGCTTGCAGGCATCCACATGTCCACGGCCGATGTTGTCACGAATCTTTCATTTCCTGTTTGGCTTAGATTTAGCGGTGGTTTCATGACACCTGTGTTCTGGTGGCAAACCTGTTGAGAAAAAGCGTAACTTGGGAGGTTTTATCACTCGTGAGAGGTGAGGAAACCACAGAGTCTCCAACACCTCCCCAACGAACACATTTAGATACAGAATTACATGCACGCGGCAGTAACACTTACAGCCACTGGAAACGTCTAATGCACCAGGCACTGCCTGAAGTACTTTCCATGTATTAAGTCCTTTAATCCTCACCCTCTATTTTATAGAGGAGGAAACAGCGGCACAGAGAGGCTGAGTGATTCTCCCAGGGCCACACAGCTAGCAAGTGGCAGCTGCAGGATCTAACGCTGGGTAACAGCTGTCTGACGCCACTCGCACCAGTGTTCAGCGGAATGGGACATTGCTGTGCTCTTCTCCTGGGTCCCATAATCTCTCTTTTTAAGTCAATTCTTGAACTTTTTGGCCATTTATAATGCACTAGAGGCCCGTTGCACGAAGATTTGTGCAATAGGCCTTCCTTCCCCTGGCTGCTGGCATGGGTTTTCCTTGGAGCCTTCAGTCTTCTCTACCCCGCACCCCCCCCCCACTCTCCCATCATAGCAGGCGCCTGCATATGCAAATTAACCCACCATCTTTGGTGGGCTAGTTTGCATACTCACTCCTGATTGGCTGGTGGGTGTAGAGGAGGTACGGTCAATTTTCATATTTCTCTTTTATTAGTGTAGATGACCCCTAGTGCATCTAATAGCAACACATGTTCCACAAATCAACACCTGCCTTTACCACATACAATGCACTTTGATATTGTCCACAGTGTTCTATTTTATGTCATTTCTAAATGCTGGCTGCCGTCCGCTACGCTGATCACTCATGCTCATAGTGCAAACACCACCCCGCCCCATCCCCTGGCCTGCTCTAAGCTGCAAGGGGGAGGGGCCTTGACACACTAGGCTGCTGCCAGGACAGCTCTCGAGGCCTCCTGCACTCAGCCTTGGGTCTGGTTAAGGATCTTAACATTGAAAAAGGATGAGGCAAATTCTGCAGGTGAGCAATGACACTTCGAAGCCTGCCATCCTGCACGCCCTGCCAGGTTTCACTGCGGCCTCAGGCTCAATGGCTGGACGCCCATGACATTTGAGTGTGGACTCCCTGTTTTCCATTGTGCCAGGACATCCCTGCAGGGCCCCACACCTTCTCACCTGAAGCCTGTGCCCTCCGAGGAGCCCACACATCCCTGCTAGGCACCTTTAGGAGCTCGGTGCCGACAGATGCCAAGGGTCGCTGTTTGCTGTGACTTGTGAAGACTGGCCCTAGCCAGGCTGGGCTGCCCACACACTGGCCCAGGGCCAGACTGCTCTGCTAGCTGAGCGACACTAGAGCGTGTCCTTGAACTCCGTGGTGTCTCTGTGGCTTCACCTGTAAAATGGGAATGATAGTAGCATATAGCATGCCCAGTTTGGGGAGAATTAAATAATCCACAGAAAGGGCTTCCCCACTGTGCCCAATAAGTACCAGTAGTTATTACACACGGAAAACACGGGGGTGCCTTGTTGGCCTGGGTGTGCGTGGATGCTGCTGTGTGGGGTCCCCCGGGCACACGAGGCATGTCAAAGACTGTCACCAGCTGGGGGGAGATTGGAGGGGACGCACTGGATTGTGTTTTAGCCCACCCTTTGTGTTCATCATTCCCCAGGACTCTCTGGTAACCATGGCAACCCAGATTACAGGTTGCCAAGTTCAAAACAATATATTTCCAAGCAAGAAGTTGTGCAGACATCGCCCCTCCTGAGGAGGAAGGAATGAAGGCTCAATGTGGCAGCCTGCAGACACGAGAGCCTCCGTGAGCCTCTTTCCACATGTTTCCCGAAGTAAAGGTATCCAAGCAAAAACAGGACCATTATAACCAAACTAGGGGCCAGTGCACGGATTCGTGCCCCTTGAAAGGAACTGTTACCCAAGAGGCTGCTGTGGGCATGGGGGCAGGTCTCGGCCCATCCTCTGGGCCCTTGCCCGGCCCCTCCTGCCAAGGCCCCCGACCCCTGTCTACCAGCAGCCTCACTCCCGCCACTGCCGCTCCCACATGCTGATGGCGCTGGCCCACTCGCACCCGCTGACGGCATGGAGCGACTGGGACTGGCACCAGCAGCAGGTGCAAGCAGGGCTGGTGCAGTCAGCGGGTGTGAGCGGCAGCTGCTGCCCCAATCAGGAGCAGGGGGAGGTGGAGAAGCCCTGAGGGGCGATTGGGGCTGGCAGCCGCTGCTTGCACCCACTGATGGCGCCAAGCTGTTAGGGCCAGTGCTGGGTGCCGGCAGCGGGTGCGAGCGCCCGGCGGGACGCCGGCATACGGAAGCAAAGAATTTTTAGTAACCACCAGAGGCTCACCCCAATGACAGTGACCCGCGCCCTGCCTTGGTCTGGCACCCTCGCTCACCTGCTCTACCATCCTGCCGCAGCCAATGACCACATGTTCTGCGTGCACCCCCTGGTGGTCAGCGCACATCATAGTGACCGGTTGTTCAGTTGTTCCACTGTTCGGTCTATTTGCATATTAGGGTTTTATATATATAGGTGCCCAGCATGACAACCTTCCTACACGTACAGTGAAGTGAACGGAGCCTGAGCTTTGGGGTTCCACAAACTGAGATCCACCATTGACTCAGCTACTTACTGTGTGACCCTGAGCAGGTAAGTGAATCTGTCTGTGCTTCAGCGACCTCTTTAGTAACATGGGAACAGCCCCAGGATCCTCTTAGGAAGGCCACACGTGGGTGTATGGGAAAGCTCGGGGCGCAGCGCCAGCACACAGTGGGCCTGCAGTAACTGCCGTGTCCCTGACTCAGCCTTTGCGTTCTCTGACTCTTCTGCCGAGAACATTTCCCTCATCTCCAGCCTCCACTCCCCGCCTGCTGAAAACATTCCGTTCTTCCTGAGGAAACCACCACACAAAGATCTTAATCACAGCGGCATTTTAAATGACAGAAACGTGAAAGAAATATAGAACCTAACAATAGAGGGTGATTAAAGAAAGTAAGGTATAGTCACAGAACAGAATGCGAATCATCTGTTTAAAATGATTATACACATCTGTCTGTATTGACACAGAATTGATGGCTATATTATAAAATAAAAAGTACTTTATAAAACAGTGTCCATAAAGCGGCCCTATTTTACAGAGAGCTAGGTAGGTACATAGGCAGAGAGATGCATAGATATCGAAATATTATTTGTTGTTAGTAATTTTCTTTTGTTGAATTTGCTTTATCTGTATTTTTCACATTTTTTTACCACAAACATGCATGCCTTATGCAACAAAATATTTCTAATATAGCCCTAAAGTTAACACTGACACATATCAATATCCATCTTCAAGGTCTCGGTCCAATCCCGCGTTCTGGGCTCTCTTGGCACCTCTGGCTCACGGGTTTTCCTTTCTCCACCCCACACCCTGTGCCGCCGTGCGCACCTCTGAAGGCATTTCCCGCGTCCTACTCTGCCCTGTGTCCTCCCCCTGCTGCGCACACAGTCTTATGGCAAAGGTGGCCCTGCCTCGTCCCACAGGCCCCTGTCCGGGAACACAGTGCTGAATGAGTGAGTGGATCAACCAGTGAATGAGTGAATGCATCCTTCAACCTTCAGAATTCTGCTGTGATGTGTTCTTTGTGAGGCCTTTTCTGGACTCTGTCCCCCTTTTCACAGCCCTTTGGTTGCTGTCCCCCTAGAACTAGCCAGTCTGAAGGGAGTGCTGTGGACACAGGCCTGGCCCGAAAGTGCAGGTGGGAAACCGCACACACTAACCCAGGCCCTGGGGAAGGCTCTCCAGGGAGGGGGCTCACTCTGTAGTGTAACCTTGAGTGTGAATCAAGCAGCGTGGCAGAAGGCAATGTGGACCCAGGCACCCGTCAGTCCCTACTCAGCCTCCAAAGGGCTACGTTTTGACAATTTCTTTCTTTTTTTTTTCCTTTCTTTTCTTTGTTTCTCTCTCTCTTTTTTTTTTTTTTTTTCTTTTTTTTTTTAGCTTTGAAGCAGAAACCAGAGATTTTTATTTCTCAATCCTAAGTAAATGGATTTATTTGTGTGTGTGTGTGTGTTGGCATTTCTCTCAATGCAATATGGCGTCATGATGGTTTGGTGCTGCCAAAATTCCATGTTATCCCTGCTTCTCCCAGCCTCACGTGTGCTCAGGCCGGGGCCTCATGGCCAACACACTGCAAGGAGACACAGGATGTGTCCCTCCTGCCTGTGACCATTGAGAATCACTGTGGCACTTTCTCCACACACACCTTCCCGCCCACCCCTGCTGCAATGTAGGCCAGCTGCTCCAGGTGGCATAGTCATATGACATAAAAAGCTGCCTGACCACAATTGAACTTCACATGACCCCTTCAGTGACCTTCATGGCATTAAGCCAACTGAAATGTTGGTGCTTATTTGTTACTCCTGCAAAGCCTAGCCTGTCCTGACTAATACAGCTCTCAAACCCCACCTGTCCTCACTAAGTCACCTCCACAAGAAGGGGACTCTGCATGTTACAAGGTTACATTTTTGGATCCCACTTGTAGTGTGACGTGAGGTTTCCCCTGACTGGTGGGCAGGATAAATATTTGAGTATAAAAACGAAGAAGGAAATAAAAGTCTTCGTATCTCCTGGCCCACCCAGCAGCTGCCTCTAAAAGGCAGAAAAATCTGGCTCCTAATTAGGCATTTTTCCTGCCCTTGAGTTTAGCAAAAGAGGATTCATCCAACCTGAATTCATCACCTCCCAATGATTTCCTCTCTGGCAAGGACAACAGCATCAATTAGGCCCCAGGACGGATGTAGGTAAAACTTTACTCCAACAAGGATTCAACCTGCCTTGCTTCTAATTGTTCATTTATTTCTCCCACAAACAATGTCAATAGCCCAGATGCCGCTGTGTCTGCTCCCCCGGGAAGCTGCTGGGGGGAAGCGGCTGAGCGCAGCATGAGGGTTTCCATGGTAATTACGCACCAGCCAGCAGAAGCTCTGCTCGGAGAAATCCCTCGTTAGCCACCAGCCGGCTAATTAGAGGAGGCCTTTGAGCACTTGCCCGGGTTCCAGAACATTCCTTTCTGGTGGGTTAGGAGTGGTGCTCCAGGCTTTATCCGGGCCAAGCCAAGTCTCTGTACCCAAGGCCCAGGCAGTCACGGGAGTGAAGGGCGAGTCATTTATTCTGTTGGCCCATGAGCAGCAGCCATTCTTCAGCCTTCCTTTTGCACCTGGCAACCACTGGGGCCAGAGGTGTGGGGCCCACTGAGGGAGGCAGGGGCCCAGCTCGTCCCTCCCAGAAAGCCCAGAGAGTAACTGGAGGTACAGGGGACAAAGGCCTGCCTCCGGGAAGACAAGGTGATGCGTGTGGGAGTCAGGAGAACTTGTGGGGCCAGGGACTGTTTCGGGGCTCACAGGCCAGTTTCACGGATGCGCGGCCTGTGGAGTCACGTGAGAAGGGTCCCATGCGTGGTAGATGCCCTGCCACCACTATCTTAAAACGTGTCATAATTTTAAACACGGACCCTGCATTTTCATTTCTCACGGAACCTCACATATTGGGTAGCGGGTCCTGGGTGCTCAGGTGGCCCGGTAGTCTAAGCAGGTAAACTGAGGCAGACAGCAGGCTATGGGTATGGAGAAAGCCCTATACACTCAGGTACCCAGGATGCACCCAGGCCACCAGATACTGGGTCCATGACACTATGACAAATCTCAGCCAATTATGGGGACCAAGAGCTGTGGCTCCAGGAAAGACTGGGTCTGGACCCAGCTGTGCCAGTCACCCCTGTGTTCCCGGGTACCTGACCTCACCCTCCGCCCTGGTCTCCTCACCTGTGAAATGGACATTAGTTTGTAGCTATTTCCCAAGGTGATGGTCAAGATTGGCACACGGTTGTTTAATAGATGTTACCTAATACCTTTATTATCATCGTCTGTTCATCCTCACACCATGACCCAGCTGGGCTCCTGGGAACCCACTGGGGTGCCCAGTGCCTGCAGTCTGGTCCCTCCGAGGATGGGTGTCCCGACGAGGCCGGGAGCCAAAGCGTCGCCCTTCCTCTCGCAGGCCCTCTCCCCTGAGACTGCCCCCCACCCAGCACCTCAGCCCTGCCCTCCGCCCCTGACTCCCCTCCTGCTGCGGTTGTACCGAGGCCGGCCCAGAGCTGAGTGAGCTGCCAGGTGACCCGGTGAGGCCATGGCGGGGCCACAACCTGTCTGCGTCCTGTGGCGGTTCCCATGCCTCCAAGGTTTTGCATTTGCCGGGGTAAGTTCCTTCGTCTCTGCCCGCCTCGGGCAGCTTCCCGTGCCTTCTTTACAGAAGCTCCTCGCTCCTTATAAATTCACTCGAATCCCCCAGGATGTAGTTATCTCAGAAAATCAAGCGCCTCCGCCCAGCCGGTCGAGACCCGGGCTCCGCATCACTGGGCAGAGGAGCGGCTTACTGTAAGCATCTTACACAGCGGCAGCCGGACGGGAGGCTAATTGGCAAACAAAGGAGAGGGGAGGCCGTCCAAGCATGACCTGGCCTCGCTCATCCTGCAGTGAAGGGCCGGACCCTCCTGGAGGTGGAGGAGGGCGGAGAAGGCGCTCAGGGGCCTCTCCCTCCTGGGCAAGGGCGGCTGAGCCCAGCTGTGCCGGGTCCCAGAAGGCGCGGGCTCCGGCACCCAATGGGACTGGCTGTGGGCCGTCCTTGCATTTACCAGCTGTGGGACCCTGAGCGGGTTACTCTTCCTCTCTGACTATGTTCTCTTGGTAACACGGGCTCATCACCTGTGCCTGTCGCTGCTGTCGTGCTGGGAGAAATGCGCCCCGTAACGTGCTGGCACTGCCTCTCAGTAACTGTTCTTCATCCCATCGCCACTGCCGTGGTCCCTGGTGCTGGCCCAGAGCAGGGAGCCTGAGCTTCCTACAGATGAAGCGACCTGCCTGGGTGCACCAGGGGCAGAGGACGGAGCCCCTGTGCGTGGGCCCAGCTTCGTCTGCCCCAGCCCAGGGGCAGGAAGGCAGCCAGGAAAGGCCTGCTCTGAGCCAGTCATCCTGGGAACCTGGGCCTGGGACAGGGACGGGAAGGACACAGCAGGGCCAGTGAGTGAACGGTGGCAGGAAAACGAATCGGGGAGTGGGGAGGCGCCGCCCGCCATTAATCATCATGAAGAATAGGTCCCAGAGAGCTGCCTACAGCTCCGCGGTGATTAATGACCTTTTTAATTTCCCCTGCGCATCATCCCAATTATGCAGGGCGCTGAGGGGGCGGGGCCTGGGCAGCAGGCCGGTCAGTGCAGAGCCCGGAGCGAGGCAGGGCAGGGCCGGGAGGGCGCCGGCCTGTCCCAAAGCCTGGCTGGGTCCGCCCAGGGAAACAGCAGTCTCCGGACCGTTACAGAAACAGGCTCATTTCCTACACACCCACCTGCGTTTCTGCTGTGAGCTTCCACTCCTCCCTCGTGGCAGGTGCCCAGGAGCCTGTCTGAGTTCTGGGGGTCACATGGGGGAGGGTCTGGGGCAACTGGCTGCTGGAGGTTCCCCGGCGCCAGTGCCTCTGGTTCGTCCACCATCCGCGCCACCCGCAGCTGTCAGCCTCCGCTTCCTGTTCACACCAGCGGCCCTGTCTTCCTTACTGCTGTGCACACTGGAGCCGGGGGGGGGGGGGGGGGATGTCCTGAAAAGGCTGTTTCTTCTCCCAACTTCGCAGCTGGACCCCAGACCTTCCTGAGGACTCAGCCTCCAAACTGATGCTCTACTGAGAACACAGTGCAGGGGCTGCCTGTCCCCTGCGGGTCCCAGCCCAGGGCAGGGCACCTGCACCCGCCGCACCCTTGGCACCGAGACCTTCCCCCATCTGGCCACGCCAAAGTCCCTTCTCCCCAGAGTCAGCTCTGTGAATGCAAAAGCCAGGACCAGCATGTTGTTACCCTTCAGCATTAAGCACAAAAAGCAGAAAACTCTCTCTCTCTCTCTCTCTCTCTCTCTCTCTCTCTCTCTCTCTCTCTCCTTTAATTCCGAGAACTAAGGTGGAGGACAGAAGAGAAGTAAGGGGCGATCCAGTGGTTAACGTCTCATACATACGCGTTAGCCTCCCACAGAACGGGATGCTGTGGGAGGTCCCAGGAGTGAGCCTGCCCCGGAGCCCTGTCCATGCGGAGAGCAGCGTTTCCTCATGATTAAGACTCGGGTTCTAGGGTTCCCTCCCCGGCCCCTACTGACTGTGGCGTGACCCTGAGCAAGGGCTCCATCTCCCACAGCCTCAGGGCCTCATCTGGAAAGTGGGGACAGGTAGGTGAGCCCGCTGCGGAATCAGCCACACGGTTCATGTGGAGGGCTCCGCCCTGTCCGCTCCCTGCAGCTGGAAGAGAAGGACAGGCCAGTGGAATTAGTGAGCGAAGGAAGGAGAGCGCGGGGGCGAGCGGGCCAGAGCCTGTGCTAAAACCTGGGGAAGAGAACAGAGAAGTTGAGGCCCATCTCTCTCTCTCTCTCTCTCTCTCTCACACACACACACACACACACACACACAAACAAACACACACACACACACTGCTGCAGTGGAAATGAATAAATGCATTTTACTCACTAAACTCAAACTCCTCAGAATGCCCTCCAAGGCTGTGCGTGACCTGCAGTCACCTCCTTTGCCCTCTCCTCTGGGACCCCCCACTACATTTCAGCCATACAGCTCCCTTCTCTTCCCCTAAGGCAGGGGTCCCCACCCCTGGCCACACTTCAGAGTCCCTGGGGAGCCTTTAACAGACATCATATTTCAGGCCAACCCCAGACTAATGAGGTCACATCTACTGCAGACAGGCGAGGGACCAGGAGATCCTAACGCTCCCAGGAGGGCCCAGCTTCAGCCGGGGTGGGAATCGCTGCGCTGAAGCAAGAGCTTGTGTCCTGGACCTGCTCCTCCTCCTCCCTGTTGCCCTCCTCCTCCTCCTCCTCCTCATCCTCTTCCTCCTTCCTGCAGCCCCACCTCCTCCCCTGTTGCCCTCCTCCTCCTCCTCCTCTTCCTTCCCACAGCCCCTCCTCCTCCTCCCTGTTGCCCCCCTCCTCCTCCTCCTTCTTCTCCCTCCCCCTCCTCTCCCCTCCTCCTCCTCTACCATGTTGCCCCCCTCCTCCTCCTCTTCCTCCCTGCTGCCCCCTCCTCTGCCCCCTGTTTCTTTTCATCCCTTCCATCTCGGTGCAATGGCTCCTCTTCAACAGTTGGCCACAAACACCTCATTAACACCATCCATCGCTCGCTTATTTCCTTCCTAGAACTTACCGCAATATATATTGTTTATTTATTTATATGTTTGCTTGTTCTTTGTTTCCTTCGCTAAAATGTGGGGCCTCTGATGCCTCGAACCGCATCTGGGTTGCTGTGCCCTGCCCAGCCCTCCACAGCCGGGCCTGCAGCCGGCCTGAGGGTCTGAGAGTGAATGGAAGGCCCAGACCTCACAGAGCAGCTCAGTGTGAGATGTAGCTCAGGGCAAACCTCCTGCTCCCTGGACCACGCCGTGAGGAGCCTCAGGACCTGGCTTTCAGAAAGCGTCTCCACGTGACTACTCCTCTCCTCACCCCCTCCTCCCCTTACCCCACAGTGCTCCCTTCCTGGGCCCTCCTCTGAGCCCAGCTCAGGGCCTCCCTGCACTCCTGGGAAGCCACCCTCTTCCCAACAGGAGGGAAATGCCCTCCCAGGTGCCCGCCCTCCTGCCTCCTGCCCACTGCCCACTGTGGGCCCTCTCCCAGGTGCCCGCCCTCCTGCCTCCTGCCCACTGCCCACTGTGGGCCCTCTTCCAGGTGCCCGCCCTCCTGCCTCCTGCCTCCTGCCTCCTGCCCACTGTGGGCCCTCTCCCAGGTGCCCGCCCTCCTGCCCCCTGCCTCCTGCCTCCTGCCCACTGTGGGCCCTCTCCCAGGTGCCCGCCCTCCTGCCCCCTGCCTCCTGCCTCCTGCCCACTGTGGGCCCTCTCCCAGGTGCCCGCCCTCCTGCCTCCTGCCTCCTGCCCACTGTGGGCCCTCTCCCAAGTGCCCACCCTCCTGCCCCCTGCCTCCTGCCCACTGCCAGGCCCTCTCCCAGGTGCCCACCCTCCTATCTCCTGCCTCCTGCCCACTGTGGGGCCCTCTCCCAGGTGCCCGCCCTCCTGCCTCCTGCCTCCTGCCTCCTGCCCACTGTGGGGCCCTCTCCCAGGTGCCCGCCCTCCTGCCTCCTGCCTCCTGCCTCCTGCCCACTGTGGGGCCCTCTCCCAGGTGCCCGCCCTCCTGCCTCCTGCCTCCTGCCTCCTGCCCACTGTGGGGCCCTCTCCTAGGTGCCCGCCCTCCTGCCCCCTGCCTCCTGCCCACTGCCAGGCCCTCTCCCAGGTGCCCTCCCTCCTGCCCCCTGCCTCCTGCCCACTGCCAGGCCCTCTCCCAGGTGCCCACCCTCCTGCCCCCTGCCTCCTGCCCACTGCCAGGCCCTCTCCCAGGTGCCCGCCCTCCTGCCTCCTGCCTCCTGCCCACTGTGGGGCCCTCTCCCAGGTGCCCGCCCTCCTGCCTCCTGCCTCCTGCCCACTGCCAGGCCCTCTCCCAGGTGCCCGCCCTCCTGCCTCCTGCCTCCTGCCTCCTGCCCACTGTGGGGCCCTCTCCTAGGTGCCCACCCTCCTGTCTCCTGTCCACTGTGGAGCCCAGTCTTGTAGGAAGGCCAACCCCAGGCTCCTGCTCCCCTGGGGCCACCCTGAGTGAGGAAGCCCAAACTAGGAGAGATGGTGCTGGGTCCAGAGGCAAGACAATGTGGGAGCTCCCGTTCTAACCCTCTCCCCAGCAGCAGACTGTCTCCCTAAGTCCTGAGAAGCGCTCACCAAAACCGGAGCCAGGCGGGGACCGTGTTACAGAAGGATCCGCTCTCCCTGTGAGCAGCACAAGAGCAGACATTGGCCCTCCGTTTACGGAGCGACCACCCAGCACTCCTGCGCCGGGGACCACTCCCCCGTGGCCGGCTTACGGAGACACGGTCACATCGCTCTTCCTTACCTTCCAGAGAAAGGGGTGTGACACCCCGAATCCTCACCCGGCTTCTCGTTCACCCTGTGGGTCAGCGTGGCGGTCCTCAGACCTCCCCGCCCCCTTCCCCAACATGAGGACTCAATACGCTTGGGTGAGACATGTTCTCACTGAAAGCGGGGTGACCTCAGGTCCTCCTGACTCCGAGGGGCCGAGCTGCCTGCTTCCTCCAGGGCCAGAGGCAGGAGCTCCTCCTTCACACAGACAGTCACTCCTTCCCATCACCACACAGGAGGGCGCTGCTACCGAGCTCTGTTTGCGGCACACGCGGCCCATGTGCTCAGTAAGGGACCCCCCGCTACAGCAGCGGGGAAGGGAGGCGACAGCTGCAGTCAGACCGTCCTCTAAGTGGCCCCACAGCTGTGGCTGAGATGGAGAACCTGCCCCCTCCCCTTACGGAGTCTACTGGTCTATTGTTGAACAAAAGCAGAGAAAGCTCCCATAGATGCAGAATGAAATTCAAGATTACGTTCAGCAGAGATTCAGAAATCCTAAGGACCAATGTTTTTAAATTTTCACGTATCCACTAAGAACTGCATTTCTCATGAATTCAGCAAGGATGTATCGTTTCCGGTTCCGTGCCTCCTCTGGGTGTTTGGGACTGATCTTCCGGTAAAACAGATGATCCCTGGCCTTAGGAAGCTTCACTCCAACAGCAAGACACAGACAATAAGAAATAAAGGTAACTAAAAGTATATACTACTAGAGGCCCGGTGCACGAAATTCGTGCATGGGTAATGTCCCTAGGCCTGGCTGGAGATCAGGGCCGATCAGGTTCCCCACCTCCCCGCCTCCTCCTTCCCTCACCACCCGAGAACCGCCACAGCATGGTACCCTGCCTCCCAGCCTCCCCACCTCCTCCTTCCCTTGCTCCCTCAGTGCCCTGCCTCCACTGCTGGTCACCCGCCATGTTCCATGCCGCCCCCTCGTGGTCAGCGCATGTCATAGCAAGCGATCAAACTCCCAGTCTGGCAGTCGAACTCCCAAGGGGACAATTTGCATATTAGCCTTTTATTATATAGGATGATAGAGGTGACATGTAATACAAAACACATGTAAAACAGGGAATGAGGGGTGCTGGTGGGGAGGGGCCAGTATTGGAGCCAATATTTGAAGGAGGTGGGGAATCCCCCATGCAGACACCCAGGAAGGGTTCCAGGTGGGAACAGGCCCTGCAGGCACCGGGGAAGGGTTCCAGGTGGGAACAGGCCCTGCAGGCACCGGGGAGGGGTTCCAGGTGGGAACAGGCCCTGCAGGACCTGGAAGGGTTCCAGGTGGGAGCAGGCCCTGCAGGCACCGGGGAAGGGTTCCAGGTGGGAACAGGCCCTGCAGGACCGGGGAAGGGTTCCAGGTGGGAACAGGCCCTGCAGGACCTGGAAGGGTTCCAGGTGGGAGCAGGCCCTGCAGGCACCGGGGAAGGGTTCCAGGTGGGAACAGGCCCTGCAGGACCTGGAAGGGTTCCAGGTGGGAACAGGCCCTGCAGGACCTGGGAAGGGTTCCAGGTGGGAGCAGGCCCTGCAGGCACCGGGGAAGGGTTCCAGGTGGGAACAAGCCCTGCAGGCACCGGGGAAGGGTTCCAGGTGGGAGCAGGCCCTGCAGGACCTGGGAAGGGTTCCAGGTGGGAGCAGGCCCTGCAGGCACTGGGGAAGGGTTCCAGGTGGGAAAAAGCCCTGCAGGCACCGGGGAAGGGTTCCAGGTGGGAGCAGGCCCTGCAGGCACCGGGGAAGGGTTCCAGGTGGGAGCAGGCCCTGCAGGCACCGGGGAAGGGTTCCAGGTGGGAGCAGGCCCTGCAGGCACCGGGGAAGGGTTCCAGGTGAGAACAGGCCCTGCAGGACCTGGGAGGGGTTCCAGGTGGGAACAGGCCCTGCAGGACCTGGAAGGGTTCCAGGTGGGAGCAGGCCCTGCAGGACCTGGGAAGGGTTCCAGGTGGGAACAGGCCCTGCAGGACCTGGAAGGGTTCCAGGTGGGAGCAGGCCCTGCAGGACCTGGGAAGGGTTCCAGGTGGGAGCAGGCCCTGCAGGACCTGGAAGGGTTCCAGGTGGGAGCAGGCCCTGCAGGCACCGGGGAAGGGTTCCAGGTGGGAGCAGGCCCTGCAGGCACCGGGGAAGGGTTCCAGGCGGGAACAGGCCCTGCAGGCACCGGAGAAGGGTTCCAGGTGGGAACAGGCCCTGCAGGGACTGGGGAAGGGTTCCAGGTGGGAACAGGCCCTGCAGGACCTGGAAGGGTTCCAGGTGGGAGCAGGCCCTGCAGGCACCGGGGAAGGGTTCCAGGTGGGAACAGGCCCTGCAGGCACCGGGGAAGGGTTCCGGGTGGGAACAGGCCCTGCAGGACCTGGGAAGGGTTCCAGGTGGGAGCAGGCCCTGCAGGCACCGGGGAAGGGTTCCAGGTGGGAACAGGCCCTGCAGGACCTGGGAAGGGTTCCAGGTGGGAGCAGGCCCTGCAGGCACCGGGGAAGGGTTCCGGGTGGGAGCAGGCCCTGCAGGCACCGGGGAAGGGTTCCAGGTGGGAGCAGGCCCTGCCGGCACCGGGGAAGGGTTCCAGGTGGGAGCAGGCCCTGCAGGCACCGGGGAAGGGTTCCAGGTGGGAACAAGCCCTGCAGGACCTGGAAGGGTTCCAGGTGGGAGCAGGCCCTGCAGGCACCGGGGAAGGGTTCCAGGCGGGAACAGGCCCTGCAGGCACCGGAGAAGGGTTCCAGGTGGGAACAGGCCCTGCAGGGACTGGGGAAGGGTTCCAGGTGGGAACAGGCCCTGCAGGACCTGGAAGGGTTCCAGGTGGGAGCAGGCCCTGCAGGACCTGGGAAGGGTTCCAGGTGGGAACAGGCCCTGCAGGACCTGGGAAGGGTTCCGGGTGGGAACAGGCCCTGCAGGACCTGGAAGGGTTTTAGGTGGGAGCAGGCCCTGCAGGACCTGGAAAGGGTTCCAGGCGGGAACAGGCCCTGCAGGACCGGGGAAGGGTTCCAGGTGGGAACAGGCCCTGCAGGACCTGAGAAGGCTTCCGGGTGGGAGCAGGCCCTGCAGGACCTGGAAGGGTTCCAGGTGGGAGCAGGCCCTGCAGGACCTGGGAAGGGTTCCAGGCGGGAACAGGCCCTGCAGGACCTGGGAAGGGTTCCAGGTGGGAGCAGGCCCTGCCGGCACCGGGGAAGGGTTCCAGGTGGGAGCAGGCCCTGCAGGCACCGGGGAAGGGTTCCAGCTGGGAACAGGCCCTGCAGGGACCGGGGAGGGGTTCCAGGTGGGAGCAGGCCCTGTATGACCTGGGAAGGGTTCCGGGTCGGGGAAACAGGAAGTGCTCTACCTCAAAGGAGCCTGTTCCACTGTGAACCAGCTGTGTTAAGTGAGCCCTTCTCCTAGGAATGTGAGGCCCACGGGCGCGTCTTGTTCAGCGTGGTACCCTCAGTGTTAATCCGTTCCTGGCACACTTGGACACGGCATAAATGCTTTGTAAGTGAGTGAACTTTTCTCTCCATCGTGATGTATAAGGCACATGCTATAGGTCTACCCAAATCTAGGACGCGACAGTTCAGATGATAGGATCATTCTTACCATATTCCCTCCGCCTCTTCAATGGAAGAAACCTCAATTGCAATCCCTGAGCACTAGACCGCTGCCCGGAAGTGGCTACTAAATGACAGGCCAGTGTCAGGAAAGCTTAGCCAAAGAAAAGGCCCTAAACAGCATCGCTAAATGTGCGTTAAACACATAATTTTTAAAGTGATGACAGCACCTCTAAACAAGACAGAGCTAGATCCTAACACAATCTCCAATTACACATCTTACCTGAGGTGACTGCGCACTGCAAGGTGTAATGCAGAGAGCTCCTGTGCACCCTTCCTGGGGTCTCCGCCAAGGTTAACGTGCTGCAAAGCCAACGGCACAGGCCCGGTCCCTGCCGGACTCTGAACACGGGTGGTTCCTTTACTGAAACCCCTGCGTCCTCTTGCAGTTTCCTCTCGTCCGGCCTCTCTCTGAGCTCAAGTAATGGTGACAAGGCGTTAGGCATTACACCTTCCAAAATGGCTGCATGTTAAGAGAGATTTTTGAGGGCCAGAATACAATGAACTGTATGAAAAGGTGCACAAATTCATTCTTACTCAGAGAAACGCATAGCAAAGCAACAGCGAGATACCACTTTTCATCAGTCAGAATAAGGATGTAAGAAACATAGGACCTGGCGCTGGCGTGTGTGCGGAGAAATAGGTATTCCCACATTCCTGCTGGAAGCTTCCATTGCTCTTTGGGAATTAATCTGGAAATAGCTATTGTAACGCAGCCTTTGACATGGCAATCTCAGTGTAGGCTGATCTATTGTACAGAGACGTGGGCACGTTTATGGCATCATTCGAGGGGTGGGGCACCCACGGACAAACACCTTCAACACACCCTGAATGACAACTTGCTGTGGAATCATTGAAATCATCCTGGAAATCCAAACTAAAGTATCATGCAGCTACTTCAAAAAAGTGAGTGGATCTAATCTTATGTCTGCAGGAACTTCTGACGTGATGAGTGAAATAAAAGAGCAAGCTACAGAATAATGTACAGAATATGATTCAAGTTACACAAAACATTTTGAAAAATACATAGACATATTTGTGTGTGTTTTATGAGCTTGGGAAAATTTGCGGCAAGCTATAAAACAGCCGGCATTGGAGGGAACGTCGGAAGGAGCGAGGGGAGAGATTGTTGACTTCTCTAAACACTGCATCGCTGTCTAGTTGCCACAGCCGTGCAATCTTGCTGAGATTTACAAGAAACCTAATGAGTAATAAGAAGGACTTGAACAGAAGATCAAAGCCAGTCGTCAAGCCCAAAGGAGTGAGCGAGACGGTGGCATCTCCGACCCTGGCCTGCGCAGAGGGCGGCAGGAGAGGGGAGACACCACCCCGTGGCCTGGCCTGGGAACTGCCTTTCCTCCTCAAAAAACGCCTGAGCCAAGGGAGGACAGAGGCCCAGCCGCGGGTGGTGGGACCAGCAGGATGCAGGAGGCACGTGCTCATCACATGCGCCCGTAGCTGAGGCCAAGGAAGCAGACGCCTTTCCACAGGGCGGGCTGCAGCACGGGGTGTGGCCTGGGAGACTGGGTGCTGCCACGCCAGGGGTGCTTTGACTCCGGGGTCCCCTCGGACCAGGAAAGGGGCATCAGGTGTAAGACTCCATCCCCTCCAACCCAGGAGGGCAGCCTGCAAACCAGCGGGCCGCGCTCCTCTGACGGGGCCGCCACCTTGGGACACATTACTTTCATGGGGTCTCAGGCAGGACAGCCCAAGTGGCGCCTGGAGTGGGAACTGAGGAGAGAAGAGAACCTCACCTGACCCATTAGGTGCAAGACCCCCGGGCAAGGCAGCTCTGAAAGGCACCGGCTGTATAGCTACGACTGCACAGAATAGCCAAGCCTCTTCACAGTGCCACGCCCAAGGCTGTGAGGAGCTGGGAGTGCAGCCGCAAGCGCCTGCCGGCACAGGCAGTGCAGTTGGATTTATTTCACACTGCAAGTCCACCCCCAAGAACTGTGCTCCCACCCAGTTCTAAATCAGTGGCTTCTCCCGGGGCACCACTCACATGGCTCCTATGGAAGTCATCTGCAAAGGAAGGAGCAGCTTAATTTCTCTAGGCCTGTTTCCTCGTCTATATAATCCTCTATAATGAAAGGCTAATATGCAAATAGACGGAACCGCGAAGACCGGTCGCTATGACGCGCACTAGCCACCAGGGAGCAGACACTCAATGCAGGAGCTGCCCCCTGGTGGTCAGTGTGCTCCCAGCAGGGGAGCGCTGCTCAGCCACAAGCCGGGCTGACAGCTGGCAAGCGCAGTGGTCCCCCTCTGCGGCAGCGCCAAGGATGTCCAACTGATGGACATCCCCTAAGGGCTCCCAGACTGCAAAAGGGCACAGGCCAGACTGAGGGACCCGCCCTCCTCGCCGAGTGCACGAATGTCATGCACCGGGCCTCTAGTGGGAATAATAATAGCCCCTACCTCATGGGACTATTGTAAGAATAAAATGGGTTAACAGTTGGACATTTGGGTTAACACTGAGAACTGGGTCTAGCATATAGTGAGTACTCTAAATTCTTGTCATTATAAAGATGTGACTGTCGATTTCTCTTCTAGAGCAGTTTGCATAAAGTGAGACACACCTCTGGCTCCTGAGTCTATAGCATAACAGCACTGGCAGCGTTTCATAACCTCTGGTCGTGTGGGCCACGCCAGGCACTCTGCCACGGGCTGTCCATACCTTACCTCTTCATCCTCATACAGCCCTGTGAGGTAAGAACTGTGTTCATCTTCATGATTTTCTGAGCGTCCGAGAATTGAAGACTGTCACTACCCAAGGTTTCCTGTCCACTGAGGGGCCAAGCTGAGATTCTCACCCCACCTGCCAAGTTCAGAGGTTCCGCGTTTACCCGTCATGCACCGCTGCAGCAGGTGAGCCCACACAGAGGTTTCCCACCTGCTTTTGCCAGGGCATCTTTCAAACACCATTTCTGCATCCTGACCCACGGGCATAGTGAATCCAAATCTCAAAAGTGAGCCCAGAAATATGGTTTTAATTCAATTTCTTGGGGTGACAATCATCAGAAATACACATTTTTGACAAGCTCAACTCCTCAGTAGTTAGCGCACTGCTTGAACTGAAGAGCTATCCCCAGGCAGGGTTTCTCTTTAATCCACTGGTTAATCCCCCGACGAAACAGATGTCCTTCCCTCCACCAGCCGCTGCCATCTGACTCCAGCTATCCAAAGCTGAGTCCAGCTCTCTATATGCAGAACTTTCTTGCATTCTGCACCTGACTTTTCATTAACCTTTGTGGTGCCTGGAAAGCCTTTTCTCTCCCCCCTCAGTATCCCGTCCCGCCGGGAGCCTCAGCCTGCCTCTCTATTGGATGGCCTACAGTTATGAACAATAGAAAGATAAATCTGTTTCATTCTAAGGAAACAGTTACCCAGTGGGTCTGAGTCATCAAAGCCTCAGAAATTTTGACACATTCATTAATTTTGTTCAATTTTATTTGTTAACCATAAAACCAGGCACTGTACATGCTCTGAAGGCCCTGCCTGTTCGGTGGAGATGGGTTTGTTGGGAAGGTGCTGAAACAGGCCTTCCCCTCCACACAGGGACCCTCACAGGCACTACACCGAGCAAAGCCAGGGAGAGCGTGGATACTTAGTATTTCATTAACGCTGTTTACCGGGCACCTGCCATGTGAAAGCCATCCCCTCTCCCCCCACAACCCCCCTCCCCGCCCACCTGGGTCTGGCAGGAGGTGTTGAAACAGTGGTGGGTTCCGGCCTGAAGAAGCATTTATCTGGGAGGAAGAGAAGCAGAAATAATCATAACACAGGTGGGACGTGGAATTTGTTATCAGACAGAGAGGTGAGTTTTGCCCTCCTAGGATCTATTTCCCTTTCTTTGGATAACAGCGCCGGAGTTTTACTTTGAAGAACCACCCATAATCCACCATGACTTCATGTGGCATGGGAGTGATTGACACCACTCTCCAGCTGCAGGGTGTCATAGGTTTGGCCAATCAGAGTATTCCGTTCTTCTGGCCATATTGATTGGTTCAGGAATGGACATGTGACTCACATTGGTCCAGTGGGATTCAAACCCCAGATCTCTATGGAAAAAGAGAAGCGTTCTTTTCCATGAAGCTGCTGGGCTGGGAAGATATCAACCTGAAGCTGCCAGGTCCACCATAGAGAAAAGCTTTTCTGAAAGTGAAAGCAACGAAATACAAAAGACAGAGCCCAGGTGCTATTGTTTGAGCTCCGGAACCCCTCAAGCTACAGGATAACAGTTATGGGGGTGAAGACTTCCCGGCTTCAGTCACTTGCAGTTTAGTTAGCTCACTTGTAGTTGAGAACCAAATACAGCGAGACATGAGTGAAGTGTGGCCACAGTTCAGCGGCTGCGTCCAGGTGGGAGATCAGAGAAACCTGGGGCAGAGGCTCCAGAGCAGGCAGGATGGGCCGGGGCTGGGGCTGGGGCTGGGGCTGGGGCTGAGAGAGGAAGGGCAAGTGCACAGCCACCTCCCTGCACAGCCACCTCCCTGCACACCTTACCGAGGATGAGCGGCACCAACCAGCCCTCTGTATCTCCTGCCCCTCAGAATCATTTTAATCTAGGGATGGCACGTATTCCAGAGAGGAGTTCAGCAGAGGAAATTGCCTCTTTTTTCTCCTTCACTTTTCACCAGGCAACTATGCACAGTAGGTCTTAATGAGTGCTTCCTGAGTTATAATACCATGTCCTTCAGCAGTCAGCAACAATGAATCTCAGAAGATGAGCCCAGTGGTTACTGATCATAACTTAGGTCATGATAGAATAAAAAAAAAAATTAAAAAGCAGACATCTCCCATTTGACTTAGGAAAGCACAGAAGCGACTGTTTCTAATTCCTATAAAAATCCCTGCTTCCAGGGCCTCCAAAGGGCCGTGCCAGCGACTCGCCCAACTGCAGTTCCAATGAGCAGCCCTTTCGTCCTTCTCTCTCTCACCCCCTTATTCCTACCATCCCTCCCCCTGCAAGGCATGTCAGTCTCCCCAGATCCCTCTGCTCCCAGGAGCCATCCCACAGAGGGAAGTGCTTTGTCCTGTGTGTCTACGTGTATGTGTGTTTTCCAGTTTAATTTACTGCCGTTTCATTCAAGCATAAACTTCCCATCCACTCACAAGGAAGAGTCAGGCAGAAGCTGGAGCACAATAAATGGATATTGGGCAGCGAGGCTGATAAAAACCCAATCCTGGATTACGGAGCAATAAAACACACATGTCAGTGGGGTTCATCAAAATCAGATCCGGCTTACCCAGCAATAAAACGCGCACGCCACGTGGATTAGCGTGGGCTCCCAAGAGCTGGATTGCAGGTGAGGCTTTGCAGACCTAGCCAGTGAGAGGAAATGTGGAGTAGGAGTTGGGGCCTTAACCAAACTATTTTTATTCTGACAGAACCAAATGTTTTCTCACTGTGTTGTGTCCATTCTCATTTGCAGCTAACACCTGCAGTTTCCTGGAATGCCTCCCATCACCACTGTCACCACTGTCAGAACTTGCACTTCACTTAGCTACATCTCCCAAATGATCTGCTGTCTGTTCTGAGAGTGCAGGAAACATGCCTGTCTGGTTCATCTCTATATCCCCAGCCACTGGAATGAGGTATGAGATTCGGGTCCAGGACAGAATAGGTGTCCAATGACGTTGTGTTAAATGGTTGAATACATGAGCGACGTATACCGTGGAAAAGACAGTCAGGCTTGCAGTTACATTTAAGCCAAGTCATGGTTACAATTATGATTTACAATCCCAAGTGACACTTTAGGGGGAATAAGTGCATCTATCTGGGATGATTTCATCACATAGAAAATGAAAGGTTTAGATCATATTTGGATATAATTTTATAGCATCTTACCTCTTTTTGTCAACTGAAATCTCATGGACGATGTTTATGGCACATAAGAAGGGGCTGCTCTACTTGAATTCTGGAGTGGAAGGAAAACCGGCTCCCCTTGGCTCATAGCCACCTCAGAAAACTAGAGGGTGCCGGGGTTCTTGTCCCAGCATTACAAAGGGTTCGGCAATCTGGAGAAAGGCTGTGTGTAGATTAAATAAGAGTCCAAAGATGAAAGATAGTTTTTAAAGGCATTGGGGGGGTCAGAGGAGCTTCAGCTAAAGGAACTAAAGTTCTAAGTTCTTAGTTATTCATTCCCCTTGTCCCAGGACCCCTGCTTTTTATTAACACAATTTGTCCTAAGGCAAGGTGGAGATATACACTTCAAAGGGTAGGGTTTCATACAGAAGCATTGCCAGATTGGGGAATAGCCTACAGCTGTTCAGGTGTTTGGCCAACAGGAGGCAATAACATGTAGATTAAGATACTTTGAGCTGTCTGGCAGTAAACAATCATCCTATTCTGGTTTGGGGGAAGTGCCTTTTCAGCCATTCCAACAGGTAATTACATATGTGATTCAGCCCTTGTTGAGCCCCCAAGTTTCATCAACCTTTTGATAAAACTCTTGTAATTATGACATGCTGGTATTGGCTTCTGGCAGAGGGTGCCCCAGAACACACTTTGCAAACCACTGGGAAAGATAGGGACATCATGAAATAGTGGGGCATTCCACTTGCTTAATGATTTGATGATGCTCAAAGTGATGCTGAGAACTGCTTTGGAATACAAAGGGATGCATGGAGCAGAAGCCAGTGAGAGATGTAGCCAGGCTTTGGTCCAAGCCCCATTTGATTCAAAATCCCATGTGCTTTTCATCCTTCAACTCACCTATCCACGCAGAGGAGCTGTTGGGAGACTTGTTGTGATTATATGTAGTAAATGTCTGGCACCCAGGAGATGCTTAATAATTTCCTGAATTTTTAGAGAAGATCCAAGATGGTGGTAGATTAGGGGGGAGCTACACTTATCTCCTCCCAGGACCAAACTGCTATTACAACTAAAATATAGAATAATCAACCTGAATAAACCAACCAAAGGCTCACTGAAGAGAAGTCTTATAACCATGAATTGACAAAGAAGCCACATCGAGACAGGAAGGAAGCACAGAGATGTGAAAAGGGCTGGCCCCACTTGCATGGGTGGTGGCTGAGATCTCAGAGGGATAGCTCAGCTCTAAGGGTTCCCCATAAGGAGCATTGCATCTCAACCTCAGGCCAAATTGCCCAGCTCAGAGCACCGGTTCTGAGAAGAGAAGCCCACATAACATCTGGCTGTAAAAATCAGACGGGATTCTATCTGCCAGGGAGAGACAGGAGTCTGCTAGAAACACAGGCATTCTCTTAAAGGGCAAACACAAAATCTCACTTGCAGCCATTCACCCTAGGCTCCGGCAGAGGGAGGGTGGTGTAGACTAGAGCCATGTGAGTAAAGTTTGGGGTTTGTGGCTCTGGGGAGAGAGCTGAAGGGACAGCTACCAGGATCCCTGTGCTGAATCATTCTCCCATGCCACAGATGCCATCTTTCTTGGGTGGAGCACTCACCTCCTTGCATCATCAGCCTGGGGGAATGCAATAGTCCTACCCACTGGACTCACTGTCACCCCACCCTGTGGAGCTCATACCCTGCTGAGGAGTCAGGTACCTGGGCAGAGGTATAGAGGTCCAGGCAGACTCAGGGGGTGTCAGTGACTGAGCTGTGTGGCTCTTGGGCAGGAGTCACTCCTTGCCCCTTCCCCTAAGCCTGACTGGCATGTCCCCTCATAGAATATCCACCAGACTCACCCTCTTGACTCCTGGCAGTACTGCCCTGCTGAGCTCGGGCTCCCAGCAGAATCTGGGACAGACTGAGTGTGTGGCTCTAGAACAAGGACCATTTTCCCCTTGCTTGTCCAACCAGTGCAAAGCCCTCCCAGCAAATGGCCAAATCTTGGTCTGTTTGGGCCTGATAGACTCTGCTGGCCTCATTCTGACTATTTCCTGAGACTCTATTCTAATACAAAGGTCTGTGGGCACCCAGAGAGGGGCAGCTAGAGTTGGTAAACCCTGGGGCTGTTGCTAAGTGGCCTCAGGCCCATACTGGCACTGAGATTGAACCTGTAGTGATCTAGTGAACACCAGTCACTCCACTTGGTGAGTCACTGAGAACCTTCCTCGTGCAACTTGAGTACTGCCAGAGGCTCTTTCAGCGATTGAGCCTAACAGGCAGCTGGCAGGCGGAGGCAGGCAGAAGTGGATGTTGGGGTATCTTGGGTCTTTTGCTGACCTGTCCCTAAACTCGGTGCTGGTGGAAGCTGGCCTTGATGCACAGCTTGGTCCTTCCCACACACACCCAGACCCAGCAAAGGCAGACAAAAATTGTTGGTCACTTTGTGGCTCCAAACAGGTTGTTCAGGGCCAGTCACAAATAGTGTCTAATATTGCCTGCACCAGAGTCTCTCCTAAAAGGCCTCAGAACCAGCACACCCAGTGGCCAGCTTCAGACAAGTAGCATGTCCCCAGGGCAATCTTGGCAGGCACCAGAACTTGCTGAGACAAATTCCACTTAGTGTAACCCACACCCATATAGCAGCTTGGACACTGGGGTCCAGGTCAATCCTCTCAGTCATCCAGCCACAGGGTCAAACCCACATGAACAGACCAATAGCAATCAAGACTCAGTTTTAATAGGAGGCCTCATATAACCCACACAAGGGACATTCCTGGAGCACACAGCTCAGGTGATCAAAGAGACTGTGCCACTGGATCCCACAGGACACCTACTACATACAGCCACCCCACCAAGACTGGGGGGCATAGCAGATCTACCTAATACATAGAAACAAACACAAAGAGGCAGCCAAAATGGGGAGACAAAGAAACATGCCCCAAATGAAAGAACAGGGAGAAATCTCCAGGAGAAAAAAAAAAAAAAAGAGCTAAAGAAAATGGAAGCAAACAATTTACCAGATACAGATTAAAAAATATATATATAGTTATAAGGATGCTCAAGGAACTTAGTGAAAACTACTACAGCATGAAAAAGGACATAGAAACCATAAAAAGTGCCAGACAAAAATGAAAAATATCTGAAGTGACAAATACACTAGGAGATTTGATGAAGCAGAGGATCAAATCAGAAATTTGAAAGACAAGGTAGCATAAAATATCCAAACAGAGCAGCATAAAAAAAATAATTTTTTTAAAAATGAGAATAGTTTAAGGGACCTTTGGGACAACATGAAGCATAATAACATCTGCATCATAGGTATACCAGAAGGAGAAGAGAGAGAGAGAGAAAGGTATCACAAATCTATGTGAAGAAATAATGACTGAAACCTTTCTTAACCTGGTGAATGAAAAAGACTCACAAGTCCAGGAAATGCAGAGTCCTAAACAAGATGAACCTAAAGAGGTCCACACCAAGGCACATAATTAAAACGCCAGAGGTTAAAGACAAAGAGAGAATCTTAAAAGCAGTAAGAGAATGACAGTTAATTACCTACAAGGGAGCTCCCATAAGACTGTCAGCTGGCCATAAAAAAGAAGGAATTCTCATCATTTGCAGCAACCTGGATGGAATTGGAGAATATTATACTAAGTGAAATAAGCCAGTCAATGAAAGAAAAATACCACATGATCTCACTCATTTATGGATAATAAAGAACATTATAAACTGATGAACAAAAAGATAGTTACAGAGACATTAAAGCAACAAACAGACTTTCAAATTACAGGGGGAAAGTTAGGGAGAGGGGGGGTAGATAAGAAATCAAACGAAGGACTTGTATGCATGCATATAAGCATAAACAATGGACGCAAAACTCTGGGGGGTGAGGGCATGTGTGGGTGTGGGGTGGGGGGGTAATGGTAAGATATGTACACATATAATACCTCAAAAAAAATAAATTTAAAAATAAATAAATAAATAAAAGTCTGTCCTTGAAGAAACAAAAAAAAAAAAAAAAGAAAAAAAAAGACTGTCAGCTGATTTCTCAACAGAAACATTTCATGCCAGAAGGGATTGGTATGAATATTCAAAGTGATGAAGAACAAGGCACTATAACCAAGACTATTTTACCAAGAAAGGCTATCATTTAAAATTTAGTGAAAAATAAGGAACTTTCCAGACAAGAAAAAGCTAAAGGACTTCATTAGCACTAAACAAGTGTTATTTAGGGAGTCGAAATATTAAAGGGTCTTCTTTAAGAAGGAGAAAGAAAAAAAACATAGGAACATAGTTATAAAGAATAAAATGGCAATAAATATATACCTATGAACAATCATTTTCAATATTAATGGCTTTAATGCTCTAATCAAAAGACATATGGTAGATGAATGGATAAGAGAAGACCCATATATATGCTGTCTACAAGAGACACACCTCAGAATGAAAGATACAAACAGACTAAAAGTAAAGATATGGGAAAAGGTATTTCATGCAAATGGAAATGAAAAACAAAGCTGAAATAGCAATATTTACATATGACAAAATAGACTTTGAAAGAGAGGCTATAATAAGAGACAAAGAATTACATGACATAATGATAAAGGGATTGATCCAACAAGAAGATATAACCCTTCAAACTTTTATGCACCCAACATAAAAAAGCACCTAAATACATAAAGCAAATCTTGATGGACATAAAGGGAGAGATTAATGGTAATCAAGTCATATAGGGGATTTTAACACCTGATTGATGTCAATGGGTAGATCTTCCAAACAGAAAATCAACAAGAAAACAGCAGCCTTAAATGATACACTAGAAAGATGGATTTAATTGATGTCTTCAGACATTTATCCCAAAGCAGCAGAATATACATTCTTTTTAAGAACACATGGAACATTTTCTAGGGTAGACCACATGTTAGGACATAAAACAAGTCTCAATAATTTTAAGAAGTTTGAGATTATATCAAGCATCCTCTCTGACCATAATGGTATGAAATAAAATAAATCACAAGAAAAAAAAACTGAAAAACACAAAGACATGGAGGCTACATTGCATGTTACTAAACAATACATTAGTTAACAATGAGAAGAAGGAAGAAATCAAAAGATACCTTGAAACAAATGAAAATTAGAACATAACAACTCAAAGCCTATGGGACACAGTGAACACAGTCCTAAAAGGGAAATTCATAGCATTACAGGCCTACCTCAAATAAACAATCCAACTTTGCACTTAAAGGAACTAGAGAAACAAAGCCCACGGCGAGTAGAAGAAAGGAAATAATAAAGATCAGAGCAGGAATAAAAGAAATAGAGTCTAAAAAGCAATACAAAAGATCAATAAAACCACAGCTGATTATTTGAAAAGATAAACATGATTTATAACCCTTAACCAGACTTATCAAGAAAAAGAGAGAGGACCAAAATAAATAAAATCAGAGGTGAAAGATGGGAAATAACAACTGGCACCACAGAAATACAAAGGATTACAAGAAAATATTATAAACTATTTTATGCCAACAAATTTTAGAATCTGAACAAAATAGATAAATTCCTAGAAACATACAATCTTCCAAAACTGAATCAGGAAGAATCAGAAAATTTGAATAGACCAATTACAATGAATGAAATTGAAGCAATAATAATAATAATAATAATAATAACCTCACAACAAACAAAAGTCCTGGATCAGATGGCTTCACTGGTGAATTTTACCAAACATTCAAAGAACTAACTCCTTTCCTTCTCAAACTATTCCAAAAAATTCAAGAGGTAGGAAGGCTCCAAAGCTCATTTTAGGAAGCCCACATTACCCTAACTCGAAAACCAGATAAAGACACTACAAAGAAAAAAACTATAGGCCAATATCCTTGATGAACATAGATGCTAAAATTGTCCACAAAATATTAAATCCAGCAATACATTGAAAAGATCATACTCCATGACCAAGTGGGATTTATTCTAAGGATGCAAGGTAGGTACAATATTTGCAAATCAATAAATGTGATACATCACATAAACAAAATGAAAGATAAAAATCACATGATCATATCAATAAATGCAGAGTAAACATTTGATGAAATCCAGGACTCATTTATGATAAAATCACTGAGAAAAGTGGAAATAGAGGGATCATACCTCCACATAATAAAAGCCATATATGACAAACCCACAGCCAACATTATACTCAATAGGCAAAATCTACAAATATGTCCCTAAATGTCAGGAATAAGACAGGGATGTCTGCTTTCACCACTCTTATTCAACATAATACTGGAGGTCCTAGCCACAGCAACCAGACAAGAAAAAATAAAAGGCATCCAAATTGGAAAATAAAAAATAAAACTGTTACTATGTGCAGATCATATAATATTGTATAAAGAGAACCTTAAAGATTCCACCAATAAACTACTAGAACTGATAAACGAATTTAGTAAAGTAGCAGAATACAAAATAAATAGGCAGGGATCAGTTTCTTTTAGAAAGAAACTATCAGAAAGAAAAACTAAGACAACCCCATTTACAGCTGCATTAAAAAATGCATAGGAATAAATTTAACAAAAGATGTAAAAGACCTGTACTTTGAAAATTATAAGTAAGACACTGAAGAAAGAAATTGAAGCAGATATAAATACACAAAAGCATATACCATGTTCATGGATAATAAGATTTAACTTCATTAAAATGTCCATACAACCCAAAGCAGTCTACACATTTCATGCAACTCCTATCAAGATACCAATGGCATATTGCACAGAACTAGAAATATTCCAAAAATTTATGTGGAACCACAAAAGACCCTGATTAGCGACAGCAATCTTGAGAAAAAGAACACAGTTGGAGGAATCATGCTACCTGATATAAAACTGTACTATAAAGCCATAGTAATCAAAAGAGTATGGTATTGCCATAAAAACAGACATAGAGATCAATAGAACAGAAAGCCCAGAAATAAACCCACACCTTTATGGTTAATATTTGACAAAGGAGGGAAGAACATACAATGGGGTAAAGACAGTCTATTCAATAAATGGTGCTGGGAAAATTGGACAAAAAATGAAACTAGGCCATCTTCCTACACCATGCACAAGAATACACTCAAAATGGGTTAAAGTCTTAAATTTAAGGTTCAAAACCATAAAAATATTAGAAGAAAACTTAGGCAGTAAAATCTTGGACTTTTCTCATAGCAATATTGTTTCTGATATATCTTCTCAGGCAAGGGAAACAAAAGAAAAAATAAACAAATAGGACTACGTCAAACTAAAAAGCTTTTGTACGGCAAAGGAAGCCATCAAAAAAAAAAAAAAAAAAAGAAAAGAAAAAGAAAAGACAACCCCCTAGATGGGAGAACATATTTGCCAATGATACATCTGATAAAGGATTACTATCCAACATTTAGAAAGAACTTATAAAACTCAACACCAGAACAACAAACAATCCAATTTAAAAAGTGGGCAAAGTATCTGAACAGACACTTCTCCAAAAAGGACATACAGGTGGCCAAGAGACAGATGAAAAGATGCTCTAAACACCACTAATCATCAGAGAAATGCAAATTAAACCACCATGAGATATCACCTCACACCTGAGAGGATGGCTGTCATCAATAAATTGACAAACAACAAGCATTGGCAAGAACGTAGAGAAAAGAAAACCTTCCTGCACTGCTGGTGAGAATGCCCACTGGTGCAGCCACTGTGGAAAACAGTATGGAGTTTCCTCAAAAAATTAACAAAGGAACCGCCTTATGACCCAGCGATTCACTTCTGGGTGTATATCCGAAGAAACCAGAAACACTAATTCAACAGAATATATGTGCCCCTATCTTCATTGCAGAGTTAATGACAATAGCCAAGATTTGGAAGCAACCCAAGTGCCATAAGTAGATGAGGGGATAGAAAAGCTGTGGTACATTTACACAACGGAATACTACTCCGCCATAAAAAAAGAAGGAAATCTTGCCTTTTGCACAGATGAACATGGAGAGTATTATGCTCAGTGAAATAAGTCAGTCAGAGGAAGACAAGTACCATATGATTTCACTTATACGTAAAATCTAATGAACAAAATCAACAAACAAACAAAATAGAAATAGACTCAGAGATACAGAGAACAGACTGCAGTTGTCAGAGGGGAGGGTGGTTGGGGGCTGCATGAAAAAAGTGAAGGGATTAAACAAAAAATAAAACATCATAGACACAGACAACAGCATGGTGATTACCAAAGGAAAAGGGGGTGGAGGAGGTAGAAGAGGATAAAGGAGGGATAAATAGTGATGGAAAGGGATGACTTTGGATGGTGAACACATAATATATTGTATTATAGAATTGTGCACTGAGACCTATATAATTTTATTAACCAATGTCACCCCAATATGTTCAATAAAATTAAAAATTAAAAATAATAAAAATAAATCCACATCTCCTTCCATCCACCCCATCTATTCATATATCCATTCATTCTCCCATTCATCTTTCCATTTAATCATCCATCTGTCCTCCCAACTGTATATTCACTTATTTATTCATACATCCATCCACCATCCATCTATGTATTAGTTCATTTATTAGTTCATTTATTAACTATTTATGTAGTCTTAAGAACTGGCACTATCTATAATAACAAAAGCGTAATATGCTAATTAGAGCAAATGTCCTTCTGGACGACCTTCCGGACAAAGCTGGGGATGCCAGGGAAGCCCAGTCCTGGGTGCCGGAGGGAAGCTGGTGCCGACAGCCGGGGGAAGGAAGGCCTACTCTTGCATGAATTTCGTGCATCAGGTCTCTAGTAGCTGGATAAATAAGGCAAAGTTTCTGGCCTTTACCAAGCTTCAGCTCTAGATGTAAAATTAAATGAGAGGAGAGAAAGGGAGAGAAGCAGGAGGGAGGGAGGAAGGGAGGAAGAAAGGAAGGAAAGAAGGGAAGGAGGGAGGGGGGAGGGAGAGAGAAAGGAAAAATGTCAGCTTTTATGAAGTGTATGAAGAAAAATAAATCAGGAGAAGGGGGCTATATCACACAAAGAGGTTAGGAACAGCTTCTCGGAGGAGGGGACTTTTGAGCAGAAATCTGAAAGGATGAGGAGGACATCCTGATAAATCTGCAGAGAAGCGGGCCAGGCAGAAGAAACTGTAGCGGCGGGACGGGTGCTCTGTGATACCTGCCTGTCCCTTCTGAGAACAGAGCTTGGTAACCTAACTGATGTTGAGAGCGCGCCTGTGAAAAAGTTTAGGCGCCCTTATCTCACAAGGCTACCAGGAGGATTAAATCAGGTCATCCCTGCCTCTGTGTGTGTGTGACAGATAAGAACACTTGTTGAATGAGGGGAGAGGGTTTTGATTTGGGGTGTGCCACATTCTTTAATCAGCAAAGAGCTGCTGATCGTCCTGCATGGTCAGCCTCCCCTGTCCTATTTATGGAGTCTTCCCCGTCCTATTTATGGCATATATATCTCATTGGGGATATATGGTGTGGACGAAAGGAGCCACATGCTAACCTGACAAGCTCAGGGGAGGCCTGCGTGGCAGTCTTGCAAACTCAGAGACCTGGAATAACCACAAAGGATGGTTTGAAAATTAAATATTTAACTACAAACAGGTTATAGTGGGCAGTCATTCCTAAGCTGATACCTTCCCTGACAAAGATCAACTTAGATCTTCTTTCCTGAGCCCATTTGCCTTTTCGCCTCTAAGATAACATATCTGTGAGATGTCTGGGTAACTTGTAACTTCCTTCTTTTGCTGGAGCCCCTGGGGCACAACCAAATGTGGTAGGCGCCAGGACAGATGCCTCAAATTCCTTCATTATCCTGTTAATTGTTCCTGTACCCACCTAAGTATGTGTCCATCATTTTACTTTTTGTCCAATCCCAGGGGTTTCCCACCATTTGACTTTATCCAATGAATTTCATGTAGCCCACCTATGTCCCTCCTTTGATGGCAATGCTTAAATACAGATGTAACCCACCATTCTTCGGAGCATAATCTCAATTCGTTGAGGTTCTGCTTCCCGGCATATGTCGACAGTTTGGCTCAAATAAACTCACTAAAATTCTTTACAGGTTTCAATGGTTTTTTTTCGTTAACATTACTTGGCGTAGTCGGCAGGATTCCAAAGAAAACTCACCCGGGATCATCCCTTGGACATGGACTTGGAGCTAGGATCCAGCAAAGGGCCCGTTGAAGCCCACCGGTCCTCCGCCCATTGGGTGAACGTGGGTGAGTCGTCTCTTGGATCCAGGACCTTCCCTCGCTTTGGTAGAGGGTCTGACTTTATTTGAGCTGTTTTAAAATCCTCGAGGTGGAACCAGGGTTGACAGAACCCCAGGTTAAGGGTTGGCAGAACCCAGGCTAAGGCGGGACTGGAGAAAAAAAAAATGGGTGGCTGGTTTTGATTTTGGCTTTTCAATTGGAATTGCTGAGAGTCTGAGCAAAAGTAACTTTCGCCGTATAAATGAGCTGAACTCATTCAGCTCCGAAGATAAAGGGGCAACATTTTCTTTATTTTTAAAGAATAGTCCGATTCTGAGGTGTTCTTAGGTGACTAAGAATTTTGTGGAAGTGTCAGAAATGCAGGAGCCCCATCTGGAAGTTCCGACGCAACTGTAAATAACTAAATGGCTTTTCTAGGGGGCCACCATAAAGACTTGGTCTGCCCGGGCCCCAAAACTTTTTGTGGTTTTAGACAGCCGGGAGAGAAACTGAGGCCACATTTGACCCACTACATAACATATCTAAAGTTTGCTCAGACTACAGATATCCAAAAAAATAAAAAAAATTTAACATGGGAAATTGTGCCTCCAAGGCTAGAAACTCCCAAGACCCCAGCCCTCATTTAATACTCCTGATAAGAAGCCTTTACTTGCAAGTACTTAACAGAAATGAGAAAATTTAACCAGAAAATATTAACTGAGGAATGGCCAGAAAAAAGAAAGAAAAAAAATGCAGTTTGTTTGGGGTACCTATGTTAATATTTTGCATGCAGAAAAAAAAAAAAATGCCGGCTCTGAAATTAAAGTGAATGAGTATATGGGAAGCGTATCTTGATTTGGAAACTAGAAGCTTCTAAGAAAAAATTTTCTTCCAATAAGATGGAAATTAATAAAAAAGATTTTCAGAGACTGTTTCAGAACTATTTTGAAGTTAACAAATGTCTACAGCCATTTTTGAATAGTCCTTTGGGAATGTACTGAAATTCTAGAGAGAGGCAGTTCCCGAACCGGGGACAAAAGACACTGCTTTGGTAATTTTAATGCTAGACATTCTCTGGTGTAAATTCTTAGTGTGTTTTCTGCGCGCCTGTATAAGAGTGTTGATGTTTTTGTGTCTCTTTGTTGTTGTTTAATTTGTTGAAAGAAGAGGCAACTCCCGCTTTGGGGAAGCCTAGTTGTGTGTTGTGTGGTTGAAAGCGTGAGAGAGATTGCAAGAACGTCCCAGCAGCTGCCAAGAATTCTTATTAATCTTGGGGGCTCTTCTTGCTCTCCCTCTCAGGGTTCAGCCTCCAGAAACAGCTAGTGAGATTTCTGTCTGTTTGTCTGAAATATAATTGTGGCTGTCTATCTTTTAGGGATTTGGTTTGCTCTTTCCTTATTTGTTGTGAGAATAAACAAATCATCTTCTCTGTCAAAGAATAGTTTAGACAGCCTCCATTTTGGACTGTGACTTGGCAGCCGCCATGTTGGCCGCATGGTTTGCTGCTCCCCTTGAAAGAGCAAGGGCCAACCCCTCCCTTTGAATTAGCCAATCGGGAAAGACCGTGTGCCTGAGCTCCAATCAAGAGCAAGGACAGGTCACATGCGTTGTTAAGGCACTCTGCTTCAGAAAGAAACTTGCAGAGATTCTCAGAGCCAAGTTCAAACAGGAAACTGTAGGAGGGTAGCATGTGTCCAGTCAGGGACACTGGCAAGCCAAGAGTCATGATTCCCTGTGGGGGCGTCTGCCAGTGATACTCTGGGTATTTGCATTTCACATATTGGGAGTTTATGTATTATTTTCAATGCTCAATACACTGCTTGCAATAAGCCATGTGCCTCATTTTAAACTCTTACATATTATTCTTTATATGTTGAAATTATAATTGAATCTAAAGGTATACAAATTTTATATTATTCTCTATGTCATTTTACAGGGATTATTACTTACCAAGAAGTTGTTGGCTTGGAATGTTGTATTTTATAGAAAAGCAAAGTTTTTATCAAATCTATAACCATGCCACTTTTAAATTTTTGTCATTTGTGGACAGCTTTATTCTGATGCATTTGTAGGTATATATGTCTAGAAAAATCCATGAAAAGGACTCAGATTTACTCTAACTTGCAGGCTTCTAAGCAGGTCATATTTTGAACTGGATGAAGATTTATAGAACTTCAAGGAATAAATAAACAAAAACAACTATGGGACTAAATGAATTGAAGATAATTATTCTTATGATTCTATTTAAAATATTGTTGACTCTTAAATCTCTTGTTTCCTGAATATAGGGAAAAGTAAAGAGAAGACATTCTGCATTATAGGAACTAACAAATTGGTAACAGATTCATTTCACAGTGCGCTTCCGGGAGACGAAGCGTTCAAAGATCATGGCTTACAACCAGGAGATTTGCTGTCTAGGAAAAGACACCAAATAAAAAACTCTCCAACCTCATTGGAGGGGACCTTACCAGGTATTACTAACTAACCCATGTGCAGCTAAGCTTAAAGGAGTTAGCTCATGGATTCACATTTCTCATTTAAAAAAGGCATCTGACTGTGAATGGACGTCTACTCCCATCTCTGACACCATCTCCGTCTGCAGCGGAGATCACAGACTTTTCAAGGACGAGAAGTCGCTGACCACGGAGGCAGCCAGCTATCCCAAGATGACGTCAACAAGGCCTGTATACTCACAAACTGATATTGCTTGTTTTTATATCATCTGATTGATATTGATTGAATGTACATAAAATGATTTTCATATTATTATTATCCGTATGGTTCCCTAGTGGAAACAATATCTACCTCCCTAGACCTCTTTCTTTATTAGATATGAAAAATTTAACTTAGATACCTGCTAACCTTTCCTACCTACTACACAATGATGTTCTGGTTATCAGGTATGATAGTGAAATTAATGCCTTGTTAGCCACACATTGGTCTTCTGCTATCAATATAAGCTTTGGTTGTTGTTGTTGTTGTTTTCTGGCTCTATCTATTATAAAGGACCCACCTTAGGCAAATACCTCCAAGAATATTTCCCTGATAATTCCACTGGTAGAATTGTATATGGATGTAATCTGGATGAATATTGTATGGCTATAGAGATGGGTGATGAATAGCTAAGAAAAACACCTGGATATGATGGCCAAAGGCTTGCAGCAGCCTGTCCTATCTGTCATAGCATACCATGTCCTCGGACTCACCAGCCATGCTCTTGTGGCTGGATGTCTGTGAAACAAGAAAGAAATCAATGGATCCCATTTCAGAAATTATTGACATCATTTGGTGGGTAGAGATGTTTATAATTACCCCTCCATCCTTGCATCCTGGATGCTTGTGGGAAGCCCTATGGAATACTCAAACTCTAGCTCATTTGGGGGTCACCTTCCCATTTAACTATGGCATGGGAAACTCAACATTTTGGGCTCCACTCAGTATACCCTAACTGCTCCCAAGCCATAGCTACCCAATGGCAACAACATTTCTGGTGGATCCAACAACATTGGTCTCCCTAAAAGAAGCAAAAGAGGAATACTTGGAGGAGCAGGGGCTGGCCTTGGTATCCGGGACAAGCTGAAGTTGTATGTAGCTAATGAAGAATGTCATTCATTAGAAAAAGATTTTTATCTCAAATAGGTCACATAGAGGGAATGCTGTTTCTGGAAGAAGGAACAACAGTGGGAAGCAGCATGGAAAGATAATAAAGCCTTAGTTTAATGGATAGAACAGGCTCGACAGACTAAAAACTCATGCCCAAACCCAACAATGGGAACATGCTTGTGCCCTAATTCAACTGGGCCTGTTGTCTATGCTAATGCAAGGAATCTGAAGTGGCTATGAAACAATGGCCAACTATAATGGCTGCAGAAGCCCAGGCCAGACACTTATGGGACTCATATGGTTCCCCAGGCATTTGGAAAATTTTAAATGGGAAATGTGATCTACAATATTGTGTTTTTAAAAGCCCAGGTGTGAGTTAAATCCTAGGCTTAAATTCCCAGTAGTTCAACTGGCCGGCATAGGGACCATCCTCAATAATACTAGAATACTTCCAATGGGAAGTAGATGGGCCATATTTAAAAATAATAAACAATGTGAACCCATCTCACTGTCTGAAAATTGGAAAAGTGAATGGTTATGCCCTCAATCCATATGGAATACTGAATTCACCCAGTCCTGGCTTATTGTATCTACCCCAACAAATAACAATATAGTATATAGGAAAGGGGCGTTTTTGCTGGGAAGGGTTAAAAGCAATCTTTACTGTAATATCACCAAGTTTACATTAAATAATACTAGAATATGGTGTAATACTGAAATTATAGGCAGAATGACTTTGCCTGATGTTCATAAAATCTGTGATAATATTGATACTGAAAAACCAATGTATTGGGAAATTGAACTCCTCCCCATGAAGCCATTTTTATGGGAACTAATTGGCCAGAAGAAAATTAGAGCTTCTAGATAATGAAATAGTAGAGTCTTAATTCATTTGGCCAAACATATCATAAGGTACAAATGACAGTGGATGAAGGAGGAAAGCATAATTAGCTTAATAAAAGATTATGATAATACATGTAAAGGGTTTTTTGGTTAGCTGTGATGCTTGTTCCCCTTAGAATTTTCCTTGTCTAGTATTAGACATTTTCTGTTCCTAATCAGTGTTATTGGTTTACTATTGTTACTTTTGTTCTTGATATGTAAATGTTATATTAGATGCAGAAAAGCAAAACGTAAGACAAACAGCAAAAAGACTCGGATCATGGTGGCTCAAAATTAGAAATGATCCAGAATACTTTTTAACAAGGACATATAGGATTTGACTGCCTCCCATTTACCTGCCTTTTTAAAATATATAATTCGACCTTAAATGCCATCTAAGGTTATGGTCTTGCCCCATCCCCAGTGGTCCACCTGTTCAGCAAGACATACTGACACTGAGACATCCTAGGAATGAGCCTTCCTAGCAACGTGGGATTCCATTATCCAACCAAAAGGTTGGTCATCAATGCATCCTTTGGATTGATTTATGACCAAAAGGGGAATGTGTGGACGAAAGGAGCCACATGCTAACCTGACAAGCTCAGGGGAGGCCTGCGTGGCAGTCTTGCAAACTCAGAGACCTGGAATAACCACAAAGGATGGTTTGAAAATTAAATATTTAACTACAAACAGGTTATAGTGGGCAGTCATTCCTAAGCTGATACCTTCCCTGACAAAGATCAACTTAGATCTTCTTTCCTGAGCCCATTTGCCTTTTCGCCTCTAAGATAACATATCTGTGAGATGTCTGGGTAACTTGTAACTTCCTTCTTTTGCTGGAGCCCCTGGGGCACAACCAAATGTGGTAGGCGCCAGGACAGATGCCTCAAATTCCTTCATTATCCTGTTAATTGTTCCTGTACCCACCTAAGTATGTGTCCATCATTTTACTTTTTGTCCAATCCCAGGGGTTTCCCACCATTTGACTTTATCCAATGAATTTCATGTAGCCCACCTATGTCCCTCCTTTGATGGCAATGCTTAAATACAGATGTAACCCACCATTCTTCGGAGCATAATCTCAATTCGTTGAGGTTCTGCTTCCCGGCATATGTCGACAGTTTGGCTCAAATAAACTCACTAAAATTCTTTACAGGTTTCAATGGTTTTTTTTCGTTAACAATGGGTATATACACCCCTCATTGCCTCATGTAGTCATCCCAGTCACTCTAAGACATGAGTCCAACTGTTGCAACGTTCATTTGCAAACTTGGAAGGAAACAATTAAGTCCTCATAGGATCGCAGCAGTCTGATGCCAGACCCCCCGGGTCCGACCACCAGGCCATCCTGCCTTGCCCAGTCACTTGACCCAGAGCCTCTGGTCCCAAAGGCAATTTCCTCAAGTGGAACAAGCGGAGTGTCAGCTGGTCACCTCTTTCCCGGGGACACCCCTTCTCCGATGCTGCATTAGCAACTGCCCTTTCGCTCTGCTCCCTCCAAATGTTCTCTTTTCCAAAGTTTATTCATGATCTTCGAAGAATTAAAACCCTTCCCATGAGAGATGCACAGTGGGGAGCCCAGAGGCGATGCCCACAGGTCCTGCACCTGCATCTCCATAGAGGCCCACACGGCTCCCTCCTGCAGAGGCCCAGAGCATCCAGGCCTCAGCGCACACACATTTCTTCCAGAACACCTTCCTGATCACCACCACCCCACCTCTCCCCCCCCTCTCTCTCTCTCACACACACACACAAACACAAATACACACATACTTCCAGCTGAAACAGGTGCCCCTCCTCGGTGCTCCCACCCCCTATTTCTTCTCACTCACCCCTCTTGCACTGTACTCTACATTGTCCATTTACTGGCTGCTCACAGCCTGGAGTCTCGGGCAGTAAGGGCTCCAGGTCAGGCAGAGCGAGACTCAAGGCCCAGCTCCATTATTAGTTGTGTCGCCTGGAGCAAGTAATGGATCTTGTTTCGGCTCTCATTTCTTCTAACCTGTAAAGTAGGAGTAAGAGTAGATACCTGATAGGGTTATCAAAGAGTCAATGCTTATAAAGCACTGAGCATTGCACTTGGTACATAATTAACATCCGGAAACGACCATTTGCATTGTGATTAATCCTTCAAAGGGTTCACAGAGCCCACTTAGCTTGCTCTCTACTGTATTTCCAGCACCTGGCACAATGCCTGGCCCACGGTCGGCACCTAATTATTATTTGCTGAGTGACTGAATGAGTAAATAAAATGCAAGGGGAAAGGACTGACGAAGGAACAGAGGATTAAGACGTGGCAGTGCCCTGGGCTGAGCAGTGTGGGTCCATCGTTGCCTATCGCTCTCACAGCAGCCCGACGAGACAGCCCTCATTGTGTTCCGTTTTAGGAAAGAGAGGAGAAGTGACTGGCCCAAATTGCTCAGCTAATAACAGAGCTCATTTTAAAGTAAATCTTTATTTCTCAATTACAGTTGACATACAATATTATATGGTTTCAGGTGTACAACATCGTGATTAGACATTTATGTAACTTACGAAGTGAACACCCCAATAATCCGAATACCCTGGCACGGTACATAGTGATTACAATATTACTGACTCTATTCCCTATGCTGTACTTTACATTCCTGTAACTATTCTGTAACTGCCAATTTGTGCTTCTTAATCTCTTCACCATTTTCGCCCACCCCCCAATCTGGCAACCATCAAAATGTTCTTTGTATGTGTGATTTTGTTTCTGTTTTGTTTGTTCATTTATTTTGTCTTTTTAGATTCCACATATAAATGAAATCATAGGGTATTGCTCTTTCTCTGTCTGACTTATTTCACTCAGCATAATCCCCTCTGGCTCTTTTTGTAAACAACCACAGAAGGGTGCCCACAGTTCACGGTCGGAGCTCCATCCCCGCAAAGCACTATCAATGGGCCACAGACCACCGGACGTGGATGGCAGACCAGCCAGCGGAGAGGACAGAAAGTGGTGGCCATGGTTGAAATTTGGCCATTGGATGAGAGCATTTGGTTTTCTCAGTGTTTCAATAAGTGCAGGCCAGTATTTACAAATGTGGAGATCTCGCCTACAATCCAGATTTCTGGCTTCTCTGGGTAAAACAGAAGCTGTCCAAACTCTGGGCCCGCATTCCTGCCTGGGACAAGGAGCTGGAGCTAACCCAGGGCCCGCCGCGCTCTCCAGTGGGGGCCATCGCGCCCCTATCCGGCCAACTCACGCGGTGCGCGCACCGCCAGCCTGCTTCACTGCTCTGCTGCCTCTGGCCCCTGTGTGCATCTAAGTTGGCAACCAAGATCCACCACCCAGTTCATCACCTTCAATTACGGGCGGGACATGGAAGCCCAGAGAGGAGGACGTCTAGGCCACTCACTGGCCCTCAGACTCTGCATTTTAACTCCCCTCTCCCCTATGTCCTTGTCACGACTGCCTCACACACCTGCGCAGGGCGCACTGCGGGTTCAGTCCATGCCTATGGACACCCACGGAGCACAGCGAGGGCTGCAGAACCGATTTCCAGAAGAAATCATTGGTATCTCCTCCCAGGATACACAGTAAAAGGGAAAAGAATCATGGCGACCACAGGAGGTAGCTGCTGAGAAATAATACCCACACCCTCAGTGCATGCTCATCAGCACTCCCAGAGGGCTCAGCCGTCCAGATGCCGGGGAGCCTGGCTGGGTGTGGGAGCTGTAGTGGCCCCTGATGTTAAACAATTACCATTGTCACCCAGCACTACTTTCACTTCCTCTAGCGGCCTCAGAGCATCCGGTCCTGGGAGATGCCCAACCATCGGGCCGTCCTGCCTCGGCCAGGACGGAGAGTCAGAGGCCAGGCTTGACCCTCGGTGCCAGCCCCATCTCTGCTGGGCTGTGTGTGCTTCTAGTGTCTTCAAAGTGCAGCGTCCTGGAGCCTCATGAGACTTAGAATTCTAGAATCACAATTCTGGAAACAGAATCCTAGCCACGCTTCTCGTCCATTCCCCAGTAAATGCCGCCATCCCGAACCAGAACAACAAGCCCAAATGTGAGTGAGCTTCACGGACAAGGTCAGCAAGCTCACAAAGTAGGGGAGGGAGAGGCTGGAGAAGACGGGCGCTTTCGGGGCTGGGCAGGGGCCCTGGCTTCTCGCGGTTGGTCAGGGAGGTCACCCTGCTTGGCACACCATCACCCATCGTTGAACCAGAGTGCCAGCTGGCTTAAGAAGCTACATGTGTGGCAACCCCTGCAGGGTGTGTGAGTGTGTGTGTGAGTGTGTGTTTATGTGTGTGTCAGTGTATGTATGTGTGTGTGTGATGCTTGTGTGTGTCTGTGTGTATATGTGTGAGTGTGTGTATGTGCGTGAGTGCTTATGTATATGTGTATGTATATGTGTGTGAGTGCTTGTGTGAGTGTGTGTATATGTGTGAGTATGTGTATGTGTGTGTAATGCTTGTGTGTGTGTGAGTGTCTGTGTATATATGTGTGTATGTGTGGTGTGAGTGTGTATATGTGTGAGTGTGTGTATGTGTGTGTATGTGTGAGTGTGTGTAATGCTTGTGTGTGTCTGGTGTGTCTGTGTATATGTGTGTGTATTTGTGAGTGTGTGTGTGTGTAATGCTTGTGTGTGTCTGTGTGTGAGTGTCTGTGTATATGTGTGTGTATGTGTGAGTGTGTGTGTGTGTGTGTGAGTATGACAGTTCCAACACACAGTGTGACTTCTCAGGCACAATCGAGCTTGTACAGCTAGGCAAACACCCTCAGATGCAATAACCCTCCTGTCTGTGATGGCCACTAGGAGGGAAGGTGATTTGCTTATGCTACTGAGAGTAAGCAGGAAACATGATAGATTGTTGTCTTAGAGAAAAGGAAACAGGAAGTGTGAATTGAGTCCGTGATCACACTGGCGAGGCCCATGCTACAGTAAGTACACACTCGATTATCTCCAGAGACTTTCCCGGTGTTGTGTTAACACTCACACTGATAGCGTGCGCCGAGAGAGGAGCCCTCCCTCTGTGTTTTCCATGCTTTCAGGGCTGTTTGCTGGGGAAGCCCCTGGGTCTGTGGCCACGGTCTCCAGCCTGGCTGGCCTGCTTTCCCCAGCCACGGCCAGCGTCAGCATTGTTGCCAGCACCTCCCAGAACCCAGACCCTGTCCACAGCAACCTCCTCCCTGATCCCCGGTCCTCGGTCTCGGTCCTCACTCCCGCCTCAGGACGTCAGTGCATGGTCCTTCTTCTGCCTGGAGTGACGCTGTGGCCATCCTTGTTTACAGTGCATTTGTACTTGAAACCCGGTCAAACTGCCAGGCAAGTGCACCACTATCCCTCCTTTTTCCCGGCATGTCTGGGATCTCCCTCATAGCACGTGACCATCTTACCTGGGGATCTGTTTATGGGTCTGTCACCTATTCTCAGCTGTGAGCATCTCTATGCTGGGAATAGCTGTCATTTTGCCATTTTATATCCCAGCATCAGGCACAGACTAGAGGCACACACACAGCGTTCAATAAATGTTTGTTGAATTAATGAATTAATAAATGACTTAAAAGATCTCAGACCCTCCTGTTAGCTGGCTGTTCGATGGAGGGAAGGTTCTCATAGAGCTGTCAGGGTGGCCCATGGGAAGTCCCTCTCCTAATACCCTCCTCTCTCTGGTAAAGCAGGGCTGGGCGCAGTCAGAGGGGTGTGCACGCAGCCTCCGGGTGGGGCGGGTCCTACAGGCCTGGGGCTTTAGAAGGTGTGGAAGGTGCCAGTCAATCGGCCCAGAGTCAGGAGACCCAGCGCTGAAGCTCTCAAAGGCTGGCAAACTCGGGGCGAGCAGAAGGTGGGCTTCGCTGGCCATGTCCCCAATCGGCAGGGTGTCCCCACAGGGTTATGTCTCCCAAGACCAAGAACTTTTCTGGTTATTTCGTCCCAAATTCTGCTGGGAATTTGCACAGAGAAGAGAACACTGAGGAAAGGACAGGGGCCATTAGAGGAAAGAGTTGTTGAGATGGCCAGGAGGACAGAGGGCAGGGGATGGGCCGCTGGCAGAGCAGTTACCAAGCGCAGCGGTGAGGACGTGTTCAGCTCCAAGCAAAAGCAAACCTCACTCCCAGGGACTAACCAAGTGAAGGCTCGAGTTGCCTTAAATAGCCAGCAGCCCCGAGCTCTGGACACTGGGGTAGACTCTCTCTCGGTGACACGGGGCCGCCCTCTGTCCTGCCCCGCCTGGCACCACATCTGCACCCAGTCAGAGGGACAGAGTCAAGGATGCACGACCGAGTCTGTTCCTTTTCCTCGGGAAAGCAAATGCTTTCTCAGAAGCCCAGCTCAACAGCAGTCCACTCGGGTACCCGCACCCAGCACTGTGTACGTGGCCATCCCAAAGTGGAGATTGTCTACGAAGGTCAAGATTTCTGCTCAGCAGTCTCCTGAGTCGAGGAAGGCAGGGAGCTCGGGTGGGAATGAGCATGTCCCGTTGCCACACCCAATATCTCTAAGCTTGGGCGGCCTGAGTCCCTGCATGCCCACATTCCCCCTCAATATTGAGCTTACCGCCAAGTCCACATCCCTGGACATGGGCTTGGAGGAGCTCCTACTACGTGCCAGTCGCCATGCTAAGAGCTGAGGGTGCAGCAATGGATAAAGCAGAGTTCACTACCCCCCTGGACCTCTGGCTCCAGGGCCAGGATCAGCTAATGAGAGCCTGTGCCATGGTCTGTTTTTGAAAATAAAGTTTTGTTGGAAACAGCCATGCACATTCACTTACATTGTGTGTGGCTGCTCCTGTAGGACAGCCGTAGAGGCGTGGCACTGCGAGGGCACTGGGCACCGCGAGGACACTGGGGCGCGGGCACCACAATGGCACTGAGGCGTGGGCACCGTGACTGCACTAAGCTAGTTCACTTCCCCCGCTCCGGCTAGTGGAGGACACGGGATCCACAGGCCATCCCAGGAGTAGTGCCGGCCATTCTGAGTGGGACGGCTCCAGCAAGGGGAGCGGAGTGATGCGGGGGAGAGCGGGGCAGGGGCTGGCAACCTAAGGTGGTCAGGAGAGTGTCTCTTAGGAAGTGACTTTTTAAAATATATATATATTTTATTCCTGATTTCAGAGAGGGAGGGAGAGAGAGGCATAGAAACATCAATGATGAAAGAGAATCATTGATGGGCTGCCTCCTGCATATCCCACACTAGGGATCAAGCCCGAAACCCAGGCATGTACTCTGACCAGGAATCGAACCCTGACCTCCTGGTTCATAGGTCAACACTCAACCACTGAGCCACACCAGCCGGGCAGGAAGTGGCATTTTAACAACTACGCATACTGAGGAGATGGACCCCCAGCAGAGGGTGTCCTGTGGGAAAGCAGCACCAGAGAAAAGCTCGAGGATTCCGCGTGCTGGTGCGTGGGGAGGGGAGTGCCTGCGGGTGGGAATGTGAACTGGTGCAGCGCCCGGGAGAGGGTGTGGAGGCTCCTCAAAGAGTTCGAGGGA
Source organism: Cnephaeus nilssonii (assembly GCF_951640355.1). Classification (NCBI taxonomy): domain Eukaryota; kingdom Metazoa; phylum Chordata; class Mammalia; order Chiroptera; family Vespertilionidae; genus Cnephaeus; species Cnephaeus nilssonii. Next base: position 8,923,603 of record NC_137073.1, read on the forward strand.
GCCCTGGCCCGGTGCGCTGTTGGCTGGAGCGTCGGCCTGTATGCCAAAGAAAGGTTGTGGGTTCAATTCCCAGTCAAGGCACATACCTGGGTTGTGGGTTTGATCCCAGGTCGGGATATGTATGGGAGGCAACCGATCGGTGATTCTCTCTCACATCATTGTTTCTCTTTCTCCCTTCCTCTCTCTCTAAAAGTCATCAAAAACCTATCCTCAGGTGCGGATTTTTTTTCTTTTTTTTTCTTTTGAAGATTAAGGAGGAGCAGAGCTGGGAGCAGAAGCTGGAGCTTCTGAACAAGGAGAAGAGCATGCCCTGGAACGTGGGCATGCTCAGCAAAGATGGCCTCAGCGGGAGCATGGTCAATTCCAAGACTGGGCAGGTGCAGGAGTCAGAAGAGGCGAGGGGACAGGACACACGACCTTTGGGGAGAAGTCTGAGAAACAGATAGAGCACTTGGGTACCTCCACCGCTGGGATGGCCGTCAGAAGCACTTCAGACAACGCCCCCCTGGTGTGCGAGGAGACTCCAACCACCTGGTCATCCGGTGCATTGACCTAGAGGTGGAGAGCAATGCCACATGGGGCAGGCGGCACGCCAGACCATTGTCATGCGGGTCGTCCTGGAGCTGGCCAAGGCCTGCAGATGGAGCCCTGCCCACTTCCGTCAGTGCTTCACCAAGATCCAGACAGCGGCCGCCGGTACCTGGAGGGCTGCAGCGATGAGCTGGAGGCCCTCAGGGAGCGTGTGCGGGCCGCGCCACGCACGCATCGAGAAGGCCATGGAGGGGTACGAGGAGGAGGGACGCAAGAAGCAGCAAGGCCCCGGGTGGCCTGGACCCCGTGGAAGTCGACGAGTCTCTCCCAGAGGAACTCCGGAAGTGCTTTGATGTGAAGGCCGTGCAGATGCTCCAAGACGCCATCAGCGAGATGTGAAGCACCACACGCAGCGCTGCATCCACTCAGGCTCTGGGCCCCCAACTCCAAGTCCAGCGAGGCCCAGGAGGGGAGGGGGCATGCCCGGGACCCTTTGCTGGAAGCTGTCAGCCAGATGAGAAGGATGTCAGTGCGTGACCCGCCGCAGCCGCCACCCACCTGCCTGTAGGCTTCTGTGCCCACTTTTCAGAAAATGAAAGTAGATGTCATTGCCCTCCCCCCTAGTGTCCTTCCCTTTCCCCCACCCTCCAGCCTGGGAGACCCGCCCCCACGCCCCTCCCCCCAGCACTCATCCAAGTCTTGCTTTGAGTCCAGGGCCTTCACTGCCTCCAGCTCCCCCATCAGCATCATGCCAAAGGCCCTGGGGTCCAGGGAGGGCAGAGGTGGTTAGGCTGATTCACAGGAGAGGGGGAGGGTCCCCAGCCGAGGGCCTGCTCCAGTCACTGTGGGCTCTGTTCCCACGGTCAGCTGTGGAGTCTTCTATCTGGTAAACAGCAGTGGTCTTCCAATAAAGTATTTCAGATGCTCTGTAAAAAAAAAAAAAAAAGATTAAAATCAAAGTACCGTATGATCCAACAACCCCACTTCTGGGTATTTATGCAAAGTACATGAAATCAGTATCTCCTTGTGATATCTGCACCCTGTGTTCATCACAGCATTATATACAACTAGAGGCCCGGTGCATGAAATTCATGCACGGTAGGGTCCCTAAGCCTGGCCGGCAATCAGGGCCCATCAGGCCTTCCAGCTGTTAGCCGGAGCCTTTCTTCCCTGGCTGCCAGCCACCGGCCAGGGCCTTCCTTCATTCTGTGCCACCCCCTGGTGGTAAGTGCACGTCATAGCGAGCAACTGAACTTCCAGTCTCCAGTCGAACTTGCATATTAGCCTTTTATATATATAGTTAGTCAAGGCATGGAACAACCTGAGGGTCTATCAAAGGATGAGTGGATAAAGACAATGTGAGATACACATATAATGGGAAATTACTCAGCCATAAAAAAAAAGAAGAAAACCCAGCATTTGCAACATGGATAAACCCAGAGGACATTAAACTCAGTGAAATAAGCCAGATACAGAAAGTCAAATACTGTATAATCTCACTTATATGTAGGACCTAAAAAGTGAAGCTCACAGAAGCAGCAGTTGCCAGGGGCTGGGGTGTGGGGAAATCTGGTCAAAGGATGCAAACTTTCAGCTATAAGATGAATCAGTTCTGGGACCTAATGTACAATGTGATGACTCTCTATATAATAAAAGCCTAAGCGACCATTATGGCAGAACAACCAGAATGATGCGCACTGACCATTAGGGGACAGTAGTTATGATGCGCACTGACCATTAGGGGACAGATGTTCAATGCAGGAGCTGCCCCCTCGTGGTCAGTGTGCTCCCACAGGGGGAGCGCCACCCAGCCAGAAGCCGGGCTCACAGCTGGCGAGCGCAGCAGCATGGTGGGAGCCTCTTCTGCCTCTGGCAGTTCTAAGGAGCAGTGAGCCAAGTGGTAAGGAGCAGCAAGCAGGCAGTGGTAGGGAGTGAGGGGTCCCGGACTGCCAGAGGACACAGGCCGGGCTCAGGGACTCCCCTCCCCCAAGTGCATGAATTTCATGCACCGGGCCTCTAGTAGTTAATAATAACATATTTATACTTGAAATTTGCTGAGAGAGAAGATCATAAGTGTTCTCACCACACACAGATGTTAACTATGTGAGGAAACAGATGTGTTAATTAGTTTGCTGTGGTGACCATTTCACAATGCATACTAGTATCAAATCACCACGTTGTACAACTAGAATATATACAATTTTTTCTTCTCAATTATATGTCAACTAGAGGCCTGGTGCATGAATTTATGCACATTGAAAGGAAATTAATTAGAAGAAATATTTTAATATCGCTATTTGCCCTTTCTCTATAATAGAGTGTCAACCAAATTCATGATCAACAATGACAGATCGAAACACATGCATGTGATTGGCGCCAGCAAGAGCTTTATATGTATTGTACATGCATGAGTCAACTTAGCCTTTTGTATATATAGATAAAGACTTCCACGGGGAAAAAATAAGCATATTAAATTTTTAAAAATTCCATTAGACAGGGAAGAACTCCCTGTGTGTTTGGGGATAAGTGGCCCCTGGATTGAGTGGAGAGGGCATGAGATGGAAGTCTGAGATGCAGGCAGGTTCTCAGCCATGCTGGGCTTTGCGGGGCCTGGGAAGGGGCCAGGTTCTAATCGTATTGCAATAAGAAATTGAGAGCTGAACTGACCACTGTAGCTTCAGTACACAGAATAGATTGTTCTGGGGCAAAAATGCAAATGATGCAATCAAGGAGTGGCAGGAACTGGCTATGCATTTGCCCAACTAGTATTCCTTCGGGGGAGGAGAGAATACAGTGGGACCACACTTTCAGACTCTCTCGGGTAGGCGTGGCCAGGTGGCTGAGTTTCAACCAATGAAGTGTGAGTATCAATAATGGAGCCCCAGCCAGGCCTGACCCACAGACACTCCCCGCCCCGCGTTATCCTCGGGCACATGTGAACCTCAGGAGCCACATTCCGAGATGGTCTGGCCACAGCTTGCAGAAGACCGGACCTTGAAGAGCCACTTGGAGGAGAGGTGCCCACCCATCAGGAGCTCCCACTCTGACGTGGCATGAGGAAAAGTGAGTGTGGGTGGTGTGTGAACCACTGCACAGGTTTGGGTCTGTCTGTTGGAGCATGACCGTGACTGGCCAGCAGCGGTGGCGTGAGCGTCCTGGGTGACAGTGACCGTCTCTTATTCTTGGCTCCTTCCTCAGGAGCTCACCGCTGTTCAGACCTCACTGGCTCTTTCCTGGCTCTGCTAATCCTCCTGGACGCCTGCTCACCCCCAGTGCCTTGGCCCTGTGCCCCCCAGCATTGCCCTGCGCCCGGGGCGGCTGCTCCATTCCAGCTGCCTGGGAAGCTCTACCTTGTGCATTCTGATGTTTTATTTCTCAGCTTTTCCATCCTTCCATAAAAAATGCACGCTGGATGAAAGGTTTTACATACCACACAGGCCAGATATTTAGGACGGCCTGCTTAGTGGTTCAAAAATGTTCCTCTTCTTTTTTTTAAGTTTTATTACAATTGTTCTGAAAGAAATCCCTGTTGATATTAACAAATGTAGCCACCGAAGCAGATGCACATCCCCAACAGCAGGAGAATTAATTAATTACCTGCAGGCAGACCCGTTCCGTCCCTTCTCTGAGGCCAGGCAGCAGAGGTGACCAGGAGCCTCCGGGGAGACTCGGGCATGTCCTTCCGGCCAGATGTGTCCTGGCAGGGCAGTGACCTTCTAATTCCACTGGAACCTGCATCTGACGGGAGTCCTAGGCGCGAGCTCTCTCTCCGAGTAAAAATAACAGCACCTCGCATGTGGGCAACGCTCTTCAGCGACGGAAGGGCTGGCCCATAGTTGGCTCCAAGGGCCCTGGAGGGAGTAGAGAAAGCGGCCCCTGAAGCTGCTGCTGCCCAAACTGTGGTCTCCACCCACCCTCCCCCACCCCCGCCGTGTTTCCTGGGAGGAGCGCTGGGCAGGGGCCTCCGGAAAGCACTGGAACCTGGTGGCAGTGGTATTAGCCGTCCTCATTGTGCACCGCTGTGTTCCAGGCACTGTTCTCAGCACCATGCGTCCCTGAAGGCATTGCATGCTCAGGACATCACCGTTGCCCCAGCGGCCTCATTACCATTCAATACAGAAGAGGCGCCTGAAGAAGGAGAGGGGGTGAGACTGACCCAGGAACCAGCGGGCAGCAGTGGAGCTGGGACCTGCACTCCGCAGGTCTAACCCAGAGCCCATGGTCTTTTTCTTTTCCCTTTTTTTTTTAATCTTTATTGTTGAACATGTTACAGATGTCCCCCTTTTTCCCCTCACAACCCACCCCCGGCTCCTGCCCCTTCCTCTTGCCTGTGTCCACGGGTTATGCATATATGGATACAAGTTCTTTGTTTGATTTCTTTCCACTCCCCTCTTCCCTCTGAAATATATCACAAGATGGAACCAGAGCCCATGGTCTTAAACATTACGCTGACTAGAGAAATAGCTGGTTCGCCCACATTCTGCCCTGAATAAGTTCTTTTAACCTGGGGAAAGAGGTTCTGCTTTTCTTAAAAACAACAGCCTGCTGTTACCGGTGTGGTAGATTGTTACCATTGCTCATACCCGCAGTGTCCAGGCCCTCCGCTGTCCCTCCCACACTGACCCTGAGCCTGGTCATGTGACATGCTGTGGCCAATAGGACCATCGCAAAGATGATGCTGCCATAAACTTGAAAAGTGCTTGTGCAATGGCATTGCCCCCTCCTGCTGCGTTAGGGAACCCTGTGACCATCATATGAGTGAGTCTACACTAGCCTGCTGGACATGAGACACACATATCACCCCAGCTCGCAGAGACAGCCCCTAGACATGTGAATGAGACGGTGCTATTCATCCCATCCCAGTCAAGCCCACCAGCTGACCCAGAGATCCTCCTTAGCATCCATCCCAGTGCTGGGAATCAAAGGAGTTCTAGAAAATTCTCATTGAAGAGCAGGCGTGTGTGGCCAAGGTGTCACAATAAGGGACAAAGAACACTCTTGGTTGAGTCAAGACAGAGTCCTGTCCACGGGCCCCAAAGGCAGCAGTGACCAACCCTGCCCTGCCCAGCCACAATCAGGCCCACACGACCCAGGGTTCCTAGCAACCCAGTGCCACCATGAGCAAAGTGACGCCAAGGCTCTTGGCCGTGAGCACCAGCCACGCCGGTTCCTGCAAAGGGCAGCAATCCAGCTCAGTGGCTCTGAGCGAGGAAAGATGTTTCCATTGGTCCTTTGTAACTTTTTAAATGAAGAGAGTGAAGATAATTTTTATAAAGTTAGATTTATCAAAATCTTAAAGGAATGATCATTACTCTGAGAGTATGGGGGCCAGCTGGTGACCACATTGTTTTTATGTGGAGATATCTATTCTATATGAACTAATGACAATAAATGCTATTTCTTGTACCTTTTTAATGGCCTATTCAGCAAATTAAACATTGATAACATTGTGTCCTTTTCTTAAGTTTAATGCTAGTGGAGGCGGTTGCTCACAGACACTGTCCTGAGCACTAAACATGCAATAACCAAACTTCACAGCCTCCGAAGTCAGGACTAGTATTATTTCTCCTTCCAGATGAGTAGCCTGAGAGCCAGAGAGGTCAACTGACTCGCCAAAGGTCACAGAGATCTGGGTTCAGAGTTGGCATTATTGGCAAGACTGAGAAACCCTATCCCAGTTCATGCATTCGTTCCCTCACGCATCTGTTCAGCCAGCGCTCGCTGAGCCTACGGGTGCCTGGTCCTGCGCTGGGCGCTGGAGACGGCAGGGAAGGGGGACACAGCCTTCCTGCAGCTAAGTGAGCACCATCAGGGACACAAGCCCATCATGAGGGCTTGGAAAACGGACCAAAGACACTCTAAGGCCGTGGGAATATGAGGTGGACCTTCCAGGGGGAGGATCAAGTAAGTTAGTTCTCCCTTTCAGAGGCTCACTGAAAAACATGCCTTTTCCCCTCCAGTGGGTCTCTCTTGTTCTCCTCACTGGAACTGCCTTTCTGTAAATCTGGGATTTGTGGAGGAACACCCTCAAATAAAGAATAGATCAGACCAGGAAAAGAGGCCAGACGGCTGCCAGGTCTCCTCCAAGCTAAGATAAAGGAGTCCTCAAAGCTCACGCATGGAGAAGGTGGGGAAGCAGTGTCCTCCCCGTCTCTATCTTACCCGCATGGAGGGCCAGCCTAGTGGACTGAGCGGAACCCCTACACACAGAATGGACTGTAGCCTAGGGAGCTGTCACAGAGTCCCCAACGTTCAGTGTTCTAGGCTTCACTGTGGATCAGAATCGCCTGATTCCAACCCACTGGTCCTAAACTGTCTCTCTGACATGTGCATTTTTTTAAGAGAAATATATATATATATATATATATATATATATATATATATATATATATATATATATATATTAAGGTATTACATATGTGTCCTTATCCCCCCATTGCCCTCCCATCCCCCCACTCATGCCCTCACCCCCCTGGTGTCTGTGTCCATTGGTTAGGCTTATATGCATGCATACAAGTCCTTTGGTTGATCTCTCCCCCTTACCCCTACCCTCCCCTACCTTCCCTCTGAGGTTTGATGGTCTGATGGATGCTTCTCTGTCTCTGGATCTGTTTTTGTTCATCTGTTTATGTTGTTCATTATATTCCACAAATGAGTGAGATCATGTGATATTTGTCTTTCTCTGACTGGCTTATTTCACTTAGCATAATGCTCTTCAGTTCCATCCATGCTGTTGCAAATGGTAAGAATTCTACAGCAGCGTAATATTCCATTGTGCAGATGTACCACTGTTTTCTAATCCACTATCTGCTGATGGGCACTTAGACTATTTACAATACTCTCCCAAGACAATCTCAAGCACTCCTAAGTCTGACAACCAGTGACGTGGGTTCCTCTTCTCTCCCGCCTCCTGCCTCCATGTCTGGGCCCTCTCCTCACCTTCCTGCGTGCATGCAATGGTGCACTCATTTCCAACTTGGGGGCCAGCTGGTGACCACATTGGGATTTGGGTTCAGGAGGCAGTAGAAACCCTCGCAGTTCTTTAGAATGAGCTACATTCCCTATTATTCCAGCTCTTCCTGAGATCCTTTCATTGGGTAATGGCCATGGGGGCCATTGGGTCCCTAAGAGTAAAGGGATGCCTTGTTTCCTGTTGATACTGTTCTTTGTGTAACAACCTCTCAGGAACCCTAAGAGGAGGCAACATGGTTGTAAGAACAAGAGCCAGACACCCTGCACCCCAGCTGAATTCTATCAGAATCACGCTACTTCTAACACCGCTGTCCAGCACTTGAGTTATCACCATCCCTAGGAGACAACAGATCAGAGCTGGCAACTCTGGATCTCAGCCAGACCCCTCTCATGCTAACATCTGGGTAGTTCAGCAGATGGGAGGGTTAGATTTGGTTTCAAAGCTGTGTCCTAGACAAGGTCCCCTGAAGAAAGAGCCTAGATCCCAACTGTGGGAGGTCTCGTTCACTTCCTACAGAGTGGAACATGTGTTCCCCCCCAAGGTCAGGCCAAGCTTGCTCTAATGCAGCCGGGGCTGTGAATTGCAGCCAGGGGTTTGGGGTGCAGCATGGAAATCCCTGCCTCAGTTCTTCTCCTATTTTTTTGGTCTTTTTCACATCTGGGAATCTAACTCACTCCTGAGCTCTATTCAGGATAGTGAGGTTGGGTGACCCAGAGGGTAGGTTCAAGCACACGGGTTGAAAGATTTTAGACATAAACTGATGACTAGGAATGGAAGATACTGTTGTAGAGAATATGCTGTTCTATCGATTGAGCCTCCAAGTTCACATCTGTAAAGCAGGGCCAGTATTACCCAAGGTGCGTACCTCACTGCTTGGCTCATAACAAGCAACAGACGGCACCCGCCACTGTGGTTGTGGTTGTGGTTAACGTTCCCGCAGTTATCTCAGACCCAAGGGATGAAACAGAGATAAGAAAGGCAAGTTTGGTCTGGACTTTGAAAGAAGAACTTCTAATGCATGGGGTAGATAAAAACAACAGCAAGGTTTTGTTTTGTAGTCAGAACTGAAACAGTGGGATAGAGAAATGAAAGGAAAGGCAGCTGAGGCAGATCCTAATGGGCTCCGGGAAGCAGCCTCAGCCCTGCGTGGGGCAGAGGAAGTCTGAAGCCAATATGAGAGGCAGTTTGTAGTTTGAAATCCTGGCAGGCTCCACATGAAAGAATAGGGGACGCCAGAGGGACCTGCTGCAACAGGAAACTTGATGGCCACAGGAAGTGTGGGTGCTCACAGCTAGGTAAGGAAGGTTTCCCGAGGCCTGGGAACAAAGAAAATAAAGGTGGAAAAAGAAGCAAGGGACAGAGAACATTGCCTTTCAGGAAATCCAAGGCAATATCTACTTGGAAAGTATCACCCAACAGTAGCCCCATTTCTGAAATATGAAACCTGGAGGCCAGGACCTTGGACAGGGCTCAGGCACAGCTTGGCCCTGGGTCACCAGGAGTTCAGGGACAGGGAAATAAGAGCATTTTAAATGTGAAAAAATACGCAGCGTGAGAAAGAGGAGTCCAAAGAAAGGTGTGAAATTGGAGGCACCCCCATTGCACACACATCCAGTCTTGGCTAAAAGAATAACTAGCTAACACTTACTGAGCACTGACTGGTTACCAGGGGCTTGGGAGCCCTTACTAGTACCTAGATTATCTCATGTCATTTTTAGGTTTCTACACATTTCTGTAGAAAAAGCAAACATCTGGGGAAATGTTTCTCTGGGTTTGAGAAGTGTGATGTCATAATCAACCTTTTGATTGGGGGTGCTTAATTGGATTTAAGTTGACAAGACGCCAGACAACTTGGACTATTGACCCAAAAGTCCTGAAACTGAAATGTCATTCTCTTTTTATTCGCTCTTCTTTCCCTGTTTACTGCCCTCAAATAAAAACAAGATTTTTTATAGCCCATGGCTGGTGACAGCAGACAGAAATTGTAAGGAGCATTTGCAGTCTGTTTGGAAATATCTTTTTTTTTTTTTTAAGGAAGAGGAAGATGCTATTGTATACAAGAAAATTTGTGTTCACCCTATAGTCCCCATAGTTTTAAGACTTTGGACAGATGGGATATATGAGAGACTTGGGTTCTGAAGTGTCTAACTTTAAGAGGTCAAAGAAATAAAAGCCGCCCAAAGGCAATCAGAACCTTACTGGATGCCACAGTATCTTGGCTGTGACAAAGCAGAGTAAGAAGGTTATGGGGTAGAAGAAATGACCTTGTACGTTATTTTTGCATCTTTGATGCTTTCTGGAAATAGGGGACTGTTTTTGAAACGAAGAGATGTCTAGTGTTACATTAAGAAATAGTGAATACATTTTATATTGCTAATGCCCTATAATAATTGAGCCATTCTATTATTCCAGGAATGTTATATAACCCTCTCTGGAGAATTTGCATGGATATATAGCTGAGCATAATTTGTACAAACCTACTGAACCATTAGTATTACTTTGAAATGCAGAGTAGAATCACCTGGGAAATTTATCCAAAATTAAAAAGAAGGAGTTAAAACCTGAATAAATTTTGGGTCTCCATGTGGCTCAAGTCTTGACATAAGGTCACATTGCGATACTTATAGTTACCATCTGTTGCATGCTTACATTGTGAGGCAGCCTTCTGGGTTCACCCATACATTATCTCATTTAAGCAGTACAACCACCCTGTGCGGTAGGCACTGTTAGTCCTTGGTCCAAACCACCTGTCGTCTCTTGCCCAAATTACTGTAATAGTCTCCTCCCTGGCCTCCCTGATGTCACGCATGCCCTCCTCGAATTTTCTGACAGTGCATCTCTCAGAGAGACCCACTTGAATCCCAGGACAAGGCATGCCCGCCCCTGTGGGCAGAACCCCCCAATGGTGCCTGATTGTATTCAGCATAAAAGCCAGATTCTTATTTTGGCCTACAAATCCCTGTATGATCAATTTCCCCATGATCTGTCCAACCCCAGGCTTAATTCCCTCTTCCGTGTTCACCTCACTCCAGCCACACTGGCCTCCTCCTTGTTTTGTGAATATGTTCCCATAATAGGGCTATCTGCCCCCCGCACTCACCCCGATAGCCACATGCCTAACTCACTCCCCTCTTACCATTCGTTTGCTCAAATCTCATCTTCTTAATGAAGCCATTTCTAATCACCCCATTTTTAATATTTAAATATCGCAATATTTATCATTGAGCCCTAACCACCAGGCATTCTTGTGTTCTTTACCTTGCTCTATGTTAACATATCACTTAATTTACAATTTATTCCATTCGTGAATGTAATTTCCAAGAGAACAGAGATTTGGATTTGCTTTATTAGTGATGTATCCCAAGCACCTAAAGCAGTGCCTGGCACATAAAAAAGGTCAGTAATCATTTGTGGAAAGAATGAATTCCAGTTTAAAGATGAAGAAACTGTGGAACTATGGCATGGAATGACCCAGGATCAAACATGACTCAGGCCCCAAATAAAATCCTGGTCTGGTTCATAAAACCAGTGCATTTATCCCTTCAAATAAAGACAATCCATTAAGCAAAAGGTGAGTTAGGGTGAGTTTGAAATCTATCAAAAAGCCCTTTCACTCCATAACCTATCCCCATAGACTGCTATATGTTCTCTCTTTCACATATGGATTTATGTTTTGCAGATAGATGGATAGATAGAAATAGATATGATAGATGATAGATAGATAGATAGATAGATAGATAGATAGATAGATAGATGATAGGGACATATAGGTGATAGAGAGGTATAAATGATATAGAAATATATAGATGATAGATGAGAGAATGATAGATAGATAGGTAGATAATAAGTGTAGTTATTGATAGAGAGGTAAATTCACAAGAGAAGTACAAAGTCATTTCATAATTACCCAGACTTATACAAAGGGGCCCAGACCCATTTTGTGAGAGAACTGGAGGCTGAGAATGAAGGAAGAGTAATCAATATGGAAACACTTAGTGGGTTAGGGGAGGAGGCTATGAATACCAATAAATTTTAAAAATTTGTTCTTTTTAAGCATGAGATTTAAATGTTGTCACATATGCCCTTATGCTGCCTCGGTAGCCTGTGGATGAGGATCTCCAGTGCCCCGCTGGTTAAGAGCGGGGTGGTCTCTGATTCTACTCTATGTCACTGTGAATGGCCTTGACTGAATTAAGGAACCGGCAATGATTAGAGACTTTCTGAGACAAAGTCACAAAGTGCATGAACTCTCCCTGACACATTTGCAGTCGTTGTAAGACTGGAGAAGAACACCAAGAAAGAGCAGGGGGCGGCTCTGGGACTCCACAGTCACCCCGAGGGGCAGCCCCCGCCTGGCTGGTTGAAACCCTGGCTGACATGACCATGTTTCTTGTTGGAAGAGAATAAAATATGGACAGAAATTTCCAGTCCTTCTTGCAACCGTATCCCCAAAGGAAGAGGCGGCTTATACGTGGGTTAAAGGTCCGCCTGGATCCTGGTCCAAGGATGTAGTGTCTGAGTCAACATTCTTTCCTCCGTGGAGAATGCTCTCTGGAGCCTGACCTTCCCTTCGGTTTGCTTCTCTGTCTTGTCAGCATGTTCATCTGCTCCTGGGCTGAAAGCCACCTCCTGCCAAGCTCCAGAGAGCCGAGCAGGAAGCAGGGCTGAGAGCAAAGGCCTCCCAGGAATCTCAGGGCACTTTCCTGGCCCCCGATTTGAGGAGACGGCTCACCGCTATGCTGGCTCCCTGCTCTGTGCAGACCAGCATCAGCAGAGGGGGACCATGGAGAGTCCAGCATGCCCAAATGACCCAGCGGAGGGCCTGGGGTCTGCCCAGCCAGGAGCTGTCCTTCATCATTCCTGACCAGTTCTGGCCAGGGGAGGGGCATGGACACAGCTCTACCAGCGAAGTGGGGATGTGAGCCAGCTTTGTGGTCCTCGGTCTGATAGCTTTGTGCTGGAACACCAAAACTTAGCCAGTCTCCCTCACCCACACGAACATGCAAACCTGGGAATCCTGGACGCACGCTGACTGGGGAAAGCCATGCATTACACACACACACACACACACACACACACACACACACACACTCACACTCTCTCTCTCTCTCTCTCACACACAATCACACACACTCAAACACACACATATTCATACACACATATACTCATATACTCACACGCTCTCACACACATACACACTCACACATAATCACACACACTCACACACTCAAACACACACACAACCACACACATGCTCACACATACACTCACACACACTCACACATATACTCATATACTCACACACTCTCATACACATACACACTCACACACAATCACACACACTCACACACTCAAACACACACTCAAACAACCACACACATGCTCACAAATACACTCACATACTCACACACACTCACACATAAACACATAGTCACACACTCACATACACACGCTGTCACACACACACACACACACACACAAACACATGCACCTACATTCACACACTCACATACCCACACTCACACATATGCTTATACGTTAACATACTTATACACACATACACACACATATACTCACACTCACACACTTACATACACACTCACACACTCACACAAGCACATGCACCCACACACACTCACACTCACACATACACTCATGCACTCACACACATACACACATGCACACACACTCAGATGCACATGTACATGCACATACACAGTCACACATACACTCATACACTGACACACTCACACACATACACACTCACGCACACACACTCATACCCTTCACTGGACATCTCCTTCCAACAAAGGACACCATCACCATGCACCGAGGCATCCATGGAGCTTCAAGTCCGAATGAACTGATACTGGACAGGACACTCCCCGCAGCCTGCCACTGGCAACCTCAGCTGTGGCCTCACTCCCAGGGACCAACTCGCTGAATGTTGATGGCTGCAGTCAGATCCAGAATCAGTTTCCTCACCGGCGTCCTGCACAGCTCCTACCACTGATTCCTCCACCCCCTGCTCTACACCCAGCAGTGGACACTCAGATAAAACACACAGTTCACCCAGACACATAATTTCCCCAGAAACCTTCAAATCACTCATTTCTGACCTTCTGGCCGCCCTCCCTCTCTCCAGGAGCTGGAATCTCACGCAGCCGGCTGGAAGGTTCTCCGGGGAGCGCGGCCTCGCCGGGCAAGCTGACACTGTGTCTTCAAACATTTTTAATTGCCCTGTCAAAATGACAATTACAGGACTAATTATGGAGGAGACAATACCAGATACACTGACTGAATCAAGCGTCAACTGAGTTTTATGTAATTATGCGATTTAATGAATTGAGGGCTGCAGTAATGGACGATTGCTGGTTAATTAGGAACTCCCTTTATGCTAATAATGCCATTTATTTTCGACTCACGGTATTTATTCTCAGTGTCTGAGGTGTTGGACGTGTCTTGCTCTGACACTGGCATGTTGAGTGTTTTTCAGAGGGTTTGGCTGCCAATTGCGCTATTTATAGGCAGCAGACGTCTTCCATTCACCGACTGAAGAGCTCCAACTGGCTCCTATTATATGAACAGCGTCTCATTGTAGACCTAGATTTTCATTATCCTGCTTCTGGGCGAGGTCCCTGTGTCTTTCTTCTCCTGAGACCCGAGAGAGAGGAAAGTGAGGGACTGTGGCCAATGGCCCTCCAGGTGCCCCCACCAGGGCAACTTATGCAAAGGGGCAGAGAGACCCTTTTGTGGTCATTCTTACCCGCCCGCCCTCCTCATCTGCATGGGGGGCTTCCCTAACGCATTACACAACTGGAAAGCACAATGGAGAGCGGCGGCCCTCAGCCAGGGCCCCTTCCCCACCGGGGACACTTGATGGCATCCGGAGACATTTTGGTGGTCACAGCTCGGGGTTGCTACTGGCATCTAGTGGGTAGAGGCCAGGACTGCTCCTGGACGTCCTGCAATGCATAGGACGGTCCCCGCAACATGGAATTCTCTTGCCCAAAATGTCAACAGGACTGAAGCTGAGAAACCCTGTACCGTAGAGTATCCCATCAAGAGGCAAGCAGATTTTCGCCATCCCAGCTGCACAGGAGAAAACAAATATCTCGCAGCATCTGAAACATGATAGAACTGTCAACGCTATGTGAAGTCAGCTCCATAAATTGTGAAACATGAGTCACAGCTACGTTTGTTCTGCAACAGTGTAAAAACGCGGAATTTTTTCTCTTTATGAAAATAGAAAAGTGATGAGCACTGTCTCCTGGAAGGAGCCGGCTCCTCGCCTTGCCCTCCGGTCTCCAAACACCCATCACTCAGACGTGTCTGCGACAGTCCTCCGTGGTCTGGAGCAAAATGAGAAAACAAAGAAGAATGTGCTCAGGTTTTCACAATGCTAAGTTCAGCCAGTTTTTCATTTTAAGCTTGTGTCCTTCCTACTTTTCAAGAAGGCATCTTGTGCTCTTGCCTGGCCAGAATCCTTGTTTCTGTCTTTAAAAAGTATCCCTTACTCATTTCTCAGTGCCAGGTGGTGCCGGACTTGCTCCCACAATCCACAGCGGGCATCGGACCCAGGTCTGCCCGATCAATCACGTAGGCGTGAGAGAGCCAGGCGTCAACCCAGGATTTGGGATGAGGTCCATGAATCCCACTCCTATCTGCTGGGGTGGCAGTGGGATGACAAAAACCTGGATCTGACTGAGGCATCCCTGCCACCCCAAGGATGAAATGTGCCCAAGGTATGTATGTAGTCAGCACAGGGAAGGTAAAAAGGGAGGACACAGAGGAATAAGAGAAAATTATGTATGTTATCTTCTATACATGATATCATATGACATCATACGATATATTACATTGTTGGGATCCTGGGTCCAGCCATTCCTGCAGCCTAGTAGCTGCCCAGCTTTGCAGCATTGGAGGCGAACACATGTTCTTCTGGGCTGAACGTCAGCTCCTCACTCTCCTCCTTCGGCTCCTCCTCAGCCACGCCCTGCCCCTCAATGCCCTGTTCCTCAGGGTTCTGTCACAGTTCCTCTTCCCTCTTTCCTCCGCCCCCTCCTCAGTGAGGTCCTGGCCCACCTCTGTCCTCAGTGACCATGCTTGTGCTGAGGACTCCCCTTCACATCTCTGCCCAGATGCCACCACTGCCTGCTGGACATCCCCATGGAGCCCCACAGCCCCACAGCCCCCCGGCTGACAGCTGCACTCACACTTCCCCACCCTTGCTTCCCTGCAATCCGTGCACATGGACAGCAACAGCACCGCGCCCACCCCACCCCCCAGGCGCCATCCTCCCTCCAATCCTCCTTTCTTCTCATCTGGGATGTCCTGTCTCTGCCACCACTTTGCCCTGCCTCCCTCACCTCTGCCCCTTCCTCACTCTTCCACATGTTCTCTTCTTCATCCAGACCAAACATGCACCCTCCCCATGCGCCCAGCCCTGCTTGGAAGGCCTTCTCGTCCTCTCTCCTTGAAGCCTCCCAGGCCTCCAAATGGACCGGGTACTCCTCCACACACGCCCATTCCATACCACTTCTCACTGAGAGTGTCTCCTCTGATCGTCACTAGTTACTGAGCTTCCAGGCCCACGTTTTCTTTAATGCTCGCAACCTTTCCTCACAGGAGGACGCTGGTATTCCCATTCTATAGATGTGGGGAATAAGATTACCGAGCTTGAGTCAGTGGCTCAAATGTGGGAGCCATAAAGAAGGAGGACTGGGGTCTGAGCCAGGCAGGTCTGGCTGCAAAACCCTGTGTATGGACCATGACACCAGGTTGGAAAGCCAGGGCTGGAGTCTAACTTTCACCTGTGTCCCCACCGTCCAGCAATGCCACACTGGGTGTAAAGAAGCCGGACTGGTTTAATTAATAAAAGAATGAATACACGGAACTCTAATCCCCTCGCTGAACATGGGCTTTTGTTTGTTTTTCTTTCCTTTTTTCTTCTGTAAAAAGGCAGGGTTGGGTCCTAGTCACCTTTCAGATTCTATGACACCATAGTTCTAACCAACTCAGCCAGCTAACAACTTGCAAAAACAAGGGACTCGCCTGTTTCTGTCCTCGTATCCGTCATTTTTTATCTAAAAAGAACTTGCTCATGTGCCATTGCATTGTTTAAGGAGAAATGCCAAGTGAAGGAAACTTCTAGAAATCACTTTCTCTGTCTTTACTATTTTCCACCTTAAAAGTCTCAATCAGTGAAAGAAATGATACAGTTTCACATCATCTGCTCCTTCTGCTCCCAATACCCACTTCCTGCTTAAGAAAAAGACACCAAATAGAAAAAAAAAAAACTAACAGTAATAAAAGTGAGAGAAGCGATGTTGCCTGCGGGAGTGGCGCTTTCTTCCCCAGCACTGGGTTCAAAGTAGATCTAATTAGCTCGGCTCCAACCTGGAAAGAGAATCCATGCCTGGTTTGCACCTTTGCTGGATTCCAAGAAACAAGCCCAGCTGGAATGAGGGCGACAATCATGATGTAGTTCATGTTAGTGACCTTATGGGATCAGGTAAGCTAACCACGCTGGGATGTGGGCCGCCCACTTCAACATGCCTACTGCTCCCAGCCCTGCCTGCACCTGCTTTTAAAGTCCCTGCATTGCCACCTCTGCATCTCCCCAGAATGAACTACGTTTACTGCTCAGCTCTGACTGTCTGACCCTTTAGCATGTGGTTCGATCCTTCTCCTCCATAGAAAAGAAATCTGATGGTTAGGAGAATGAACTTATTCAGATTACTAGTGGCCTATTGCACGATTCGTGCACATTGAAATGAAATTAATTAGAAGAAATATTTTAATATCGCTATTCGCCCTTTCTCTATAATAGAAGTGTCAGAGAAGTTGCTTTCTTTCGGCTTCAGAGGTACGTTGTGCCAATAGTTGGTCTTCAGACATATTCTGTTGACGATACCACTTTCTTTCAGCTTCAGAATGTCAACAAAAACAACCAAATTCACAATCGACAATGACAGATGGAAACACACGCAATTGGCACCAGCGAGAGCTTTATATGTATCGCACATGTGCAAGTCAACTTAGCCTTTTATAGATATAGAATAAACTTGTTTAATTAGACCTGCTTTCTGATTTAGCTAAACTTTTTCCAGCCCAGTGAAGCACCCCAACTTCTCTTTCAGGTAATTGGTAATTGTCAGCAACACAGCAGTAAATATCAACACGAAGCAGATTATTATTGTAGATCATGCAGGGAGAACAAAAGGTAAAATATTTAGCTGCAGCAGTGTTTGACTATATTCTGTGCAGTGAGAAAACCTGAAGTCATTTTCAAAGTCCACCATTTCTTACTTCTTTTCAGTCGGGTCAAGTTTCTAAGCTTTCTAAATCTCCATTTTCTGGCTAATGAAAAGAAAATAGAATTCCACTGAGTCTCCTATCTATTTACACCAGGTCTTCTGTGAGGATCAAATGAGATGAGGCATGGAAAACACTTCACAGACATTTGGTTACAGTGTGAAATGTTTCCCCCTGGCTATAAAGCAAGTCATGTTCCTGGGCTGAAGAAACTGCAAGGAGGCTAGTTGCTAGGGAGAGGAAGCTGGGCATTGCTATGTAACATCATTACCCAGACGGTCGGACAATTAGCTTATTAGCCTTTTATATATATAGATATTACCTACAGGTACATAACATGACCTCACTGATTCTCGATTTCTGCATCTGCAAAATGGCCATAAATATCTCATCTCTGTTGCTCACAAAGGAAAATGTGATTATCCCTGAACACAAACCCCAATTAAAAAGAAATGTTTCTTGTGAAAGAAATTTCAGCTGCCAAAACTTGATAATCAGCACAAGCCCACATTTTAGTGGTTATTATTCTGCCAAGTTCCAAGGCCAAAGAAAGGGGAGAAAGAATGTGTAGCTTTTTTAAAGAGAATATTTGAGAGACCGAAGCTTCTTAATTCTTCATTGTGGAGGGGAAATTGAGCCCTAAATTATTTATTGTATTTTAAATTTACTGACAGAAGCAGTTTTGAAAACTTTGCTGTTCTTTTTGAAAATCATTAGCCTACTTAAATGTTTTAAATCTTTTAAACTCTTTCCTATTAAATGGTAAAGTGCGAGGGAAAGAGTGCTCAGTAGAGTAGGCTCTTCAGAGCGGAGAGAGGAACTCACACCCCCTTCCTCCACAGAGTGGGACGAAGACTCATCCTGTCCTTGACCTCTTTGCTGGGTCAATCTTACCCAGAACTGGTGGGTAGTGGGGAGCGGAGTGCCATTGTATGGGGTTCAGTGCAAAGAACCAGGACTCCTGAGCCCTGAGTTCCAGGCGAAGCAACCCTACTAGTTGCTAATAGAAGCCCCATCACAAACCAGCAAGTGCAAGAATATTATTGGTTGGCTCAGATACCCAGAATGTCCGTGGGTAGGATGGGCTCTACGAAGCCATGCAGTACCCCAGCCACAGCGACTGGGTCAGGGGTGTGCACGTGACCCGCTCAGAGAGAATGACATGGGGTGCACCTTTTCCTCGGAGCAGCCTGAAAATATTTGCTCTCTCTTCCTGGGATGCCTGTGGGTAAGGGGGGCACATTTTGTCCCCAGGTCATAGTTACCCTCTATCCACCCCTCAGCCCTTCTTCCCCTGGAGGGTCACACTCTTCTAGTCACGAGGTGTCAGCCTTGTAGAGCTTCGTGTCTGTGTTGACTTTGCCTGGACTCGGCTTCGTGTGGACTCTGAGCAAGTGGAGTGAGTCCTTAGCATAAGCAAGGCCCAAACAGGTTGGGGCTACCGTCAGCATAGCACACAGGCATAAGAAACGCCGTCCCATAACCAGATTAGGTCTGGTCCAGCGCCTCCCCTCCAAGGAAACTGAGTCTCAGTCATCAGCGGGGCTCCTCGTCCAGTTCCCCAAAGGTCCCAGGAGGCTTGCACAGTTCAGGCTACTGGGTCGCACTTGTCACCTGACATCAGGACCAGCTATATAATTTGTGCAAAGTGAGAATATGGTGTCCTGTGTTCGAAAATTATTAAGCATTTTAAGAAGGTGACAGAAAAGCATTAAGCCAAGTACAAGGCCCTTCTCAGCGAAAGCACAGGCCACGGGCCCACAAGGCTGGCCTTGCCTAGCCCACGTTACCTTTGCAATTCCTTATGGTCCCGTGAAGCTGTGCACTCGTGTCGCCTCCCTCACCTTTGGCATAAGTTCTGTGCCAAGGCTGCTGCCCTAGATGCACCATGTGGCCATTCTCCTCCTAAGTCAGCCTCTTCCCCAGGGCACTGCAAGGAAATCGATGTACAGAACCCCAAAACCCACCACACGCACATCTTTGGGGAACGCTCTCCCAGCGCGTGCCAAGTATCCCTGCCCCTCCTAACTCCTCCCTTGGGCGCAGGAAGCCCCAGGTGGTTAAGACTCCGCTGAAACCCTGCTTGCACATCAATTTGAGAAGAAGGGAGGTGGAGAGCTCTCATTTTTTCCTTAAAAGCAGCAAAAAATAAAACACATAGTACTAACTCGATACGTTACCCTGCAGGGGAGTGACATGGTCAGATTTATGTTCTATAAAGCTCTCTCTGGCCACAGTGCAGAAAATAGACTGTGTAGGGGGAAGAGATGGGGTCAGGACGGAATGTAGAAATACCAAATAGGAAGCTATTTCAGAATCCCAGAGAGAATAGCAATGGCCTGAGTGTCAGCGCAGACACGGGGGATGCACACATCCACTGATGCTTAGGAGATTGGCACAGATGCCAACATCGCCTCGTCCGGGACCCACTCGCTTTATTACTAATAAAATCCAAAATACCTTCTGGTTGACAAGGCGCGCGTTTAAAAATGTGCACTTCCCAAACTCCCTTGCATAGAAGAGTGACTATGTAATTCAGTTATGACTAAGAAAATATAAAAAGACTGGGGGAGGTTCCTGGGCTTTTGAAAAGGAGACGGATTTGACTGGCTTCCATTTTTGCATTTTCCCTCATGCTTTGCCTTTTCTCTCGCCTGGAATCTGAGGGCTATGCCAGGAGGTATAGCAGCCAGTTTGGGGCCCTGAGGTAACAAGCATACTGCCGAATGAATTCCAGATGCTGGGGTGGTAGAGAGGAGAGGCGGGAGAGCCGGGGACACTGGTGACACCACAGAGTGCGGAACCTGGCGTCCCCTCCTGACTTCTCATCACTTGAGAAAAATAAACCGCTTCTCCGTTTGGTCCATGTGATTGCGTTTTCTGCTTCAAAATGCACCCCCCAATTAGTGCCCATCGAGACCCAGCAAGACTCAGGGAAGTTGTGACAGGCGAGTCCAGGAGTGGGCAGTGGTGCCTCCCGAGGACCGGGCCAAACCCACAGAATTTCTAAACCATAAAGCCAGGCTAGGCCACACGTGAAGCTCCGAGAAGTTGTAACGTTTAACAGGGAGGCAGGTATTTAGGCCCTAAACCCATTTCCTCCAAAATATGAAATCAGCAGCAGGAGGGCCCTCCCCCTCTCGGGGCTGCTGTGTTTATGAGCGGAGAGGGGGTTGTGATTCAAAGCTCTGGCAGAGAACATGGATTTACCAGAGCGCTCCAGGGCCGCCTCCCACCAGCTCAGAGCCCAGGGTTTGGAGTCATAAAGATCTGGGTTCTCATCCTAGCTCCATCGCATACGTGCCAGCTGTGTGACCCGGGAGGGAGTGGCCCTGTCGCCTCACCACCCCAGACCCGATGTCCTCATCTGCAAAATGGAGCTGGCAGCAGGGACACTTCACCGTGTTGTCTTGGGGATTAAAGGACCTGAGGCTCGTCAAGAAACCAGCTGAATCTCTGGCACAGGTAAGTTCTCAAAAACCTACGATTCCCTCCCCCTTCCTTCTAGCCATCAGCGCCTTCCTTCCCAGGTTGCCTCTCCTCACTGCCACTAAAGACGACACCGAGGTGGCGCTCACACACTTCCAGGAATAAAAATGTCTTCACCCCGTTTTACAGACAAAAAAACAATGCCTACGGTTACAATGGGGACGAGGGCCAGTCTCCTGCTGCCCAGCCTCCTGCGCTTCCTGCCTGCCGACGCTGCTGCTCCCTGCATGATCGCCCCACTGAAAAGGGCGACATCTGGGCTGGGGCAGCTGCTGGGAAAGGACGCCAGGAATGCAGAGGCCCCAAAACCATGGGCTGGCCCGCTTCCCGGGGAGGCCCTACGCCTGGGGCTGTATGTGTGAGTGCTGATTTGCACCATGGCTGCTAGGGATATTGGCCACCCACAGTCCTGTGCACTACAACTCCCAGGCTCCCTGCAGTTGGTGTGGCCCCAGGGCAAGTTAGCCAATGGTGAGAGCGGCCTGCCCTGAGCCACGAAGGTCGGTCCACACAGCCGCCCGCCCTTGCTTCCCCGA
Organism: Cnephaeus nilssonii; assembly: GCF_951640355.1. Lineage (NCBI taxonomy): Eukaryota > Metazoa > Chordata > Mammalia > Chiroptera > Vespertilionidae > Cnephaeus > Cnephaeus nilssonii. The sequence continues at coordinate 8,945,449 of NC_137073.1, forward strand.
CCTGGTCCCCTTCTGCTGGGGCTTAGCCAGGTTGTAAGACCTGAGGGAAAGGAGAGCCATGAGGGGACTCTGAGTCTGCGTGATTCTGTGCAGAAAGCTGCTTGCTGACCTGACGCGCAGGCAGGGCTGCTACGCAGGTGAATGCGAGTCTAATGCGCCGAACGCTGCGGGTTGGTCCACGTGTCACTGCAGTGCAGCCCAGTCCCCCAGCCAACACGCGTGCCGAAGCTGCACGGAGCATGCTGAGAACAGGAACATGCCCAGAGAAAGGCTCATTTGGAGCCTTTTTTTTTAATTTTATGGTTTTGACCTTTTTTTTTTTTTTTTCGTACTTTAAAAAAAATGGTAATACTTGCATAAAGTCAAAATACCAGAATTACAAAACTATATAGAGTAAAAACTGAGTTTCCTTTCTGTCTCTAACCCCATCTTCCCTTCCCAGGAACAATCAAGGTCTTGGATATTTTTAGAAAAATTCTACAACTATACACATGCACAATATAGCTCCCCCATTTTCTTTGCCTAATATATTGATTAGACTGTATATATTCTGATATTATTCATCATCATTATAACCATGGATTTTTAATGATTGTCCTACTTTAGCACATAAATAACTTTTAAGTAAATACACCATTATAGAGATACTAGAGGTCTGGTGCATGAAATTTGTGCATAGAGGAGGGTTCCCCTCAGCCCAGCCTGCACCCTCTCCAATTGGGGACCTCTTGGGGGATGTCCGACTGCCAGTTTAGGCCTGATCCCTGTGAAATCGGGGCTAAACCAGCAGTTGGACATCCCTCTCACAATCTGGGACCACTGGCTCCTAACTGCTCACCTGCCTGCCTGATCGCCCCTAACTACCTCTGCCTGCCAGCCTGACCACTCTTAACTGCCATCCCCTGCCAGCCTGGTTGCCCCTAACTGCCTCTGCCTGTCTGCCTGATCTTGCCCCCAACTGCCCTCCCCTGCTGGTCAATTTGGTTCTGATTGGTCGGTTTCTATGCCAGTCAGCATCAAAAGTTCCACCTGCTAGGCAGCCACTGGCTCCCCACAGCACCCAGATTTGGTTCTGATTGCTCAGTTGCTATGCCAATCAACATCAAAACTCAGGCCTCCTAGTCAGCCATTGGTTCTTCACAGCACCCACATTTGGTTCTGATTGGTCAGTTCCTATGCCAGTCAGCGACTCTGGGCCTATCAATGGGGCCTGATCAGAAAGGCAGGGCTGACCACAGCAGCCCAGCGCTGACTGCAGGACTTTCTTCCAGTTGGTCGAGCCTCAGTCATTACTGGTAGTTACAACCCAGGGTTTTTATATATTAGGATAGTTCATTATTGTTAACAAGTTTCCTATCCTATATAATAAAACCCTAATATGCAAATCAACCGAACAGGGGAACGACCAGTCACTATGACACACACTGACCACCAGGGGACAGACACTCAACTCAGGAGCTGCCCCCTGGTGGTCAGTGCGCTCCCACAGGGGAGCGCCGCTCAGTCAGAAGCCAGGCTCATGGCTGGTGAGCACAGCAGCAGTGGCTGGAGCCTCTCCCGCCTCCCTGGAAGTCAGACATCCCCCAAGGGGTTCCAGACTGCGAGAGGGTACAGGCCAGGCTGAGGGATTTCCCCCCACCCCCACCCCCTAGTGCATGAATGTCATGCACCGGGCCTCTAGTTAATATATATTTATGTGGTGACATTTAGCTAGTTGTCCAATACTTGACTTTATGGACATGCTAAAGTAGATATCCTAGCATTTATACCTTTGCATATAAGTCCTTTCAAGAAGTTTCTGGATCAAATATTCTGAGTTTCATTTGGTTGTATTATATGCATTTTCGGTGGCTTCATGCAGTACGTACTCTTTGTTGCCTGTCTTCTTTCACGCACCACAATTAATTCTACATTTACCTGCACTATTGTGTGTATCAGCAGCTCGCTCCTTCTTATTGCCAAGTCTAATCCCATTAAGTGGCTATGCCACGACGTGTTTATCCATTCACCTGATAATAATCCATTGCTTCTGGTTTATGATTATGACAAATAGATATGCTATGGACGCTCATGTAAAAACCTCTGTATGGGCATAGGTTTGTTAGGAAATACATAAGAATTAAAAGACTGGGTGGTGAGGGATGTTTAACTTTTGAAGAATCTGCCAAACTGTTTTCCAAAGTGGTTGTACCATTTAATTCCCACCAGCAGTGTGTGAGGATTCTGACTGCTCTATGTCCCCACCAACATTTGGCATGTTAAGTCCTTTTAAATGTAGGCGTTGATTTTCCCCCAGTGACCTATGGTGAGCACTATTTCACGTGTTCATTTGCCATCTGCCTTCTTGGCTATCATGTGTGCTCATTATTATAGAATCGTCCCTTTTCTTATTTTTGAATGTAGATAATTTCATGTTTATTCTACATCAAGTCCCTGTCAGATGTAGAATTTGCAAATATTTCCTCCATGTAAGTGGCTTGTCTTCTTTTTCTCTTAACCATGGCTTTCAAAGAGCAGATGTTCACATTTTTATGAAGTCCCCTTATTGATTTTTTTTCAGGGATACTGCTTTTAGTGTCATATCTAAGAACTATTACCTCACCCAAGATCATAAATGTTTTTGTATGTCTTCTTCAAGATCATAAATGTTTTTGTATGTCATCTTTCACAGTTTGGGGTTTTACACTTAAGGGTAGATGGCCTATCTTGAGTTAATTTTGGTATAAGGCATTTGTTATATATTGAAATTCATTTTTTGCTGTGGATATCCAGTTGTTCCATCACCATTTATTGAAAAGATAAACATTCTTTCACTGAATTGCTGTTCAAAATTCAATTATCTACATGGGTGTTCAAGTATTTCTGAACTCTCTATTCTGTTTTATTGACCTATTTGTCTATCTTCATGTCAACATCGCATTGTCTTGATTACTGTTGCTTTATAATAACCATTGGAATCAAATAAGTCCTCTAACTTTGTTCTTTTCAAAGTTATTTTGACTAGTGTAGGTCATTTGCATTTCCATATAAACTTTAGAATCAGCTTAAATATATCTATTGAAAAGACCCAAGTTGCTGGAATTTGACTAGGATTGCACTGAATCTATCATAAGTCAATTTGGAGAGAATTGGCCTGTTAGAAATATTGAGTCTTTGGATCCTCAAACACAATGAAGCTCTCCGCTTATTTATATCTTCAATTTCTTTCAGCAAAGTTTTGTACTTTTCAATGTATAGGTCTTTTAGATCCTTTGTCAGAGTTATTGCTAAGTATTTCCTATTTTTCTGCTATGGCGCATGGTAATTTATAATTTCTATTTCTAGTTGTTTCATTGTGAGTACATAGACACACATTTGTTTTGAACATTCCCATCTGTACTAGTTCTCTTAGCTTTAGGTCCAAGAGGATTTTCAACATGGACTTTCATGTTGTCTAGAATAGAGTTCTACATCTTCCTTTTTAGGCTGAGTGTCTTTTATTTCCTTTTCTTGCCTTATTGCACTGACCAGATCCCCCAAAGCAATGCTGAACAGAAAAGGTGGGAGTGGATATCTCTACATTTGTCTTTATTTCAAGGGAAATACATTCAACCTTTTACTAGTAAGTGTAACATTAGCTATAGGTTGTTTTTTTAATGTAAATCATTTTTATTTTTCAATTACAGCTGACATGCAACATTATATTAGTTTCAGGTGTACATCCCATTGTTTAGACATTATATAACTTACTAAGTGATCATCCTGATAAGTCTCACATCCATCTGACACCATACATATAGTAATAGAATATTATTGACTATATTCCCAATACTGTACTTTACATCCCCATGACTATTCTGTAACAACCAATCTATACATCTCAATCCCTTCACCTTTTTCACCCATCCCCCCCAACTCCCCTCCCTTCTGGCAACTGTCAAAATGTTCTCTGTATCTATGAGTCTGTTTCTATTTCACTTCTTCATTTATTTTGTGTGGGTTTTTTTTTTTTAAAAAAATTCATTTGTTGATAGATACGTATTTGTTGCCATTTTATTGTTCATATTTTTTTATATTTTTTTCTTCTTTTTCTTAAAGACTCTTTAACATTTCATGTAATATTGGTTTGGTGGTGATGAATTCCTTTAGCTTTCTTTGTCTGGGAAGCTCTTTATATGTCCTTAGATTCTAAATGATAGCTTTGCTGCGTAGAGTAATCTCGGTTGTAGGTTCTTGCTTTTCACAACTCCGAATATTTCTTGCCAATCCCTTCTGGCCTGAAAAGTTTCTGTTGAGAAATTAGCTAACTGTCTTATGGGAGCTCCCTTGTAGGTAATGAACTGCTCTGCTCTTGCTGCTTTTAAGATTGTCTCTTAGTAATTAACCTTTTGCGTTTTCATTGTGATGTGTCTTGGTGAGGGCCTCTGTGGGTTCATCTTTTTTGGGACTCTTTGTGCTTCCTGGACTTGTAAGTCTATTTCCTTCACCAGGTTAGGGAAGTTTTCTGTCATTTTTTCAAATAGGTTTTCAATTTCTGGTGCTCTCTCTTCTCCTTCCAGCACCCCCATGATGTGAATGTTGGTACAGTTGAAGTTGTCTCAGAGACTCTTTATACTATCTTCATTTTTTAAATTCTTTTTTCTTTTTGCTGTTCTAATTGGGTGATTTTTGCTTCCATATATTCCAAATTGCTGTTTGATTCTCAGATTCATCTACTGTACTGTTGAATCTCTGTAAATTATTCTTCATTTTAGTTAGTGTATCCTTCATTTCTGACTGGTTCATTTTCATGTCCTTTTTTATGGTTCCCATGTCCACTTTTATGCTGTTGAAGTTCTCTCTAAGTTCAACTATTATTCCCCTGACTTCATTGCACACCCTTATAACCAGTGTTTTGAACTCTGCATCTAACAGAGTGCCTGTTTCTATTTTGTTTAGTTCTTTATCTAGAGTTTTGTTCTGTTCTTTCATTTGTTCTGTTTTTTATCTCCTCATTTTGGCTGCCTCCCTGTGTTTATTTCTATATATTTGGTAGAGCTGCTATGTCTCTCAGGCTTGGTAGAGTGGCCTAATGTGGTAGCTGTTCTGTAGGGTCCAGTGAGTGGCACAGCCTTTCCATTCACCTGAGCTGGGCACTCCAGGTGCGCACCACCCCCCCCCCCCCAATTTGTGCTGTGTGCACCCTCCTGTTGTAGTTGAGCCTTGGTTGCTGTTGAGACATCAATAGAGGGATATATACCAGGCCAATCAACTGCAAGGACTGGCTGGTACCACCAACCACTGTGTAGGATCAGCTGTGTAGGGGCCTGCCCCTCAGAACATGACTAACTTCAGTGAGGCTCTGGTGCCTGCTGAGTCTGCCCCTCAAGTGTGTCACTGTATAGGTGGCTGGGTGCTTCTTCAAAGTGGTCTGAAGCTCTGGGGCCTCCAGGGAGGTACAGGCCAAGGCCAGCCACCACCTGTGTCCTGCCACGGCCATTCACCGTGAGCTACAAAGCGTTCTGCATACGGCTGCTGCTTGTGCAGGGCTTGGCTGCTACTTGTTTGGGGCTTGAAGGTACCCAGGAGAGGCCAAGCTGCCAACCAAGACCTGCTGCTTCTTGTGCTGGCCCTGGGGCCACTTGGGTAGATGTACAGAGTATACTGAGGCCAGATGCTGCTCACCTGAGATATTTTAGGAATGCCTGAAGCACGAGCCAAGACAGGCAGTTGAAAAGCCACTGGAAACGGCTTAGGTGAGCCCACAAGTTGGGTGGGACAGGGTCTCAGGGAGTCACCAGGGCAGGACAAACAGTGTGAGCCAGGTTGATGGAGACTCAGATATGGCACCTGCCTGCTGGCTCTGAGGGAGGAGGCTTCTGAAAAGGAGCAATGGCCTCTGCCAGCACCTTTGTCTGGCAGATAGCTGCCTCCCAGCTCACACCCTAATGGCAGACAATTCAGTTCCTCCCCACATGTCCCTGGTGTCTTTCCAGCTGCTCCCCATCCCTGGAGCACAGAGGGAGTGAGTCCAAGTAAGTCTGTGTGCGAGCCCTTTAAGAGGAACTGCCTGGGACTCCAGCAGCCCTTCCTCTCACTTAGTCTTAATCCCCGCTGCTTTTCAAGACCAGAAATTATGGGGATTTCAATTCCCAGCACTGGAACCCTGAGCTTAGGGGCCTGGTGTGGAGATGGGATCCTTCGCTCCTCAGGGGGACCTCTGCAGCCTAGATATTCCCCGCCCCCCAATTTTAAACCGCCATACATGGGTGTTGGGCCAGCTTATTCTGCACCTCTGCTCCTCCTACCAGTCTCCATGTGCTTTCTTATTTAAACCCCTAGTTGTAGGATTTAAGCCAGATTTCAGGTAGTTCTGGATGATGGTTGTTCTGTAGTTTTGATAGGTTTTTATTGGTACAACTCCGCCACCTCTGCGGAAGCACAATGCGCATTTCCTCAGAGCTCCAGCAAAGCCCTGATTTGGCTCTAATGGAGCCGGCTGGAGTTCCGTGCCCACTCAGCGCCTGGCAATGGGTCAACCTCGCCAGAACGACCTGGATGGAGAGTGAGGAACATCGGGATGGTGTTTCCAGAAGACTTGAAGGGATGGATTGGGCAGACAGAAACTATAGGTTTCCTGCTGGACTCAAATATCAGGCAAGAATTCTCAGCTTCCCAGCCAGCATCTGACACTCTTTCTCCCACCCCTGGCTGTCTCGTCGGGCCATCCATCCCTGTGGCCTTTGGCAGGGAGACGCTGCTGCTCCCATCTCAGCAGGGCTATTGATCTCCTGTCAGACCTTCAGAGCCTTGACACTGGCATTTTATTTCACACAAAGTGTTGGTGCCTCGTGGACCCCAGCCTCCACCCCCTACCTCTCTGCCTCCTGGCGACTACTCTTCTGTTCCCTTTGCTGTCTCATGTTCGTAGACTCTCCCCTGACTGGAGCATGCTTGGTTTTCATTCTTTCTACCTCTTCCCTCGGCCCTGAGAAAAGCTGACATTCTGCCACCTTCCAGATGCTACCTGCTCAGACTCCAGATGCTTCCTGCCCTATCCTCGGGGTGGCAAGCCTTGCCCAAAGCCTACAGGATGAGAGCGAAGGCTCTCAGCGTGTGCACACATGGGAGAGGACCCCTGGAAGCCACATGGCTGGCGGGGGCAGACAGGGCTGAGCAGGACAGAGGGAACCTCATCGCCATGGAGCAATGGCCAGAGCACACAGCAGAGCTCAGCAGTCCTGCCTAAGAAGGTTTCCAAGCAAGGCTTAACAAGGTCAAACTGTTTTCAAGAAATGTTACTGCATCCCAAAACACAGCTCAAGAATGTTTATAGGGATATAAAAATCCTGCATCCATAAACAGGAGGATACCAGTATTTTTAATACCGGTACGTCAGCCACCGCAGACAAACAGCTTGGCACTCCGGTGGGAGCCTCCTGACGCTGACAACACACAGAGGAAACAGCCATAGGATGGAGGCAGGTTCCCCCAGATGTTTTGAAACACCTGGATCCAGCCACACCTGACTGTAGAACCCCCTACATGTTTTATTTTAGGGAGCCAGTGAATTTTCCTTTTCAGATTAAATATCCTACAAGTAGAGACTGGTATGGACATGACCCTTACATGCACCCCTCAGACTCAGTCCTTGAGTAGGGAACCGGGATTTTTTAACTGGATGCTCCCCTGCCCTCCCTTCAAGTCTGTTCAGTGTGACCTTGCTCATCTTGAAGATGGCCAGTTGGCCAGCCACGCAAAGGAGTCTTACCCGCTCAGGCAGCTCAGCCCGAGGACTCGAGAGCACATGCTCCTCTGTGGATGTATCTGCAGGTCCCGTTTCCCCAAATGTTGCATACAGGTATTTTTATATAGTTGTCTGTATTTAAAATCAGATATTTTCACATGAAAATTCAAATGTCTGATTTTTCCTTTAATCAAAAGAACTGGAAAATGTGGTTCCTGATGTCTTCATAGAAGTGGAGAGCTACTCCTTCTGTATATGCCCTGTGCTCTCCACCTTGCCGCAGTCCTCACCATTCCCTGTTGTCTCACACCCCAGCCCACTTCACTCACTTTTCTCATCTTCCTGGCGCCTTCATGGCCTTGAGCCCACGAGACCTGTATAGTGAGGGCTCTGAGCCCAGACCCGAGAGGGCTGTGGGAAAGTCACGTGGAAGGAAGAAGGCAGGAGGAAGACTGCCCTCTGTCCTGTGCACTCCACACGCCAGGCACGTGCCCAGCAGAGGCAACATGAGCTGAAGCCGGTGTAGGAGAGAGAAGCATGGAATGTGTAAACCCAGCATCTCATCCTTTCCCACCTAAGTGTCCAAATACGGAGCAAAACCATCTCCTGCCCCAGGTTAGGGTCCAGAGAGAACACGGGTCTGCTGCAAACAGGGGCACGCTATTCCTTGCAACCCTCATGCTTCCACTGTAAAATCAGTGTGCCTTTTACAGTCTCTTTCTTAATGTTAACAAATGTGGCGGCCCTGGCCAGTGTTGCCTAGTGGTTAGAGTGTGTTAGCCTGCATACTGAAGGCTCCCGCTGGCTCGATTCCCGATCAAGGGCTCGTACCTGGTTTGTGGGTTTGCTCCCTGCCCCTGGTCTGGGAGCGTGTGGGAGGCAACCAATCTGTGCGACACTCTCACATAGATGTCTCTCTCTCTCTCTCTCTCTTTCCCTCTCTTCGTCTCTCCCTCCTTATAACCACATCTCCTTCCTTTCCACTCCCTTTCTGAAAAGCAATGAAAAAAAAAATCCTCAGGTGAGGATTAACAAAAAAAAATTTCATAACATTGAGCCTCTAACCAAGTGGGCCTTGCTGATTTTGAAACTTCCTGTGTTCTCCTGACTCGGGGAGGTGAACCCTGGAGAGTATGCACCCCACTCTGAGGGAACGATGGTGAGCGCGGTGGGCGTTGTGGGAGCTGTGTGCCCCAGACTCTCCTTTCTCAGGACACTTGCACTGGCTGCAAGGATCACCCCGAGTCCTCCGTGGTCGCAGGTCTCTCCACCGACTCTGTGTCCATGGGTTCATCACTTTCTATCACACCATGGACTGTTCTTGGGTTTCATGTCCACTGCTCAGCCCTCAGGGAATGTCAGCTCCACAGGAGATGTGTTTACTGTTTCCCCAGACCGCCCGCCCCCCCCCCCATAAGCATTTGTTAAAGGAAGGATGGATGGATGGATGGATGGATGGATGGATGGACGGACGGACAAACGAATGAATGAAAAAACGAATGGAAGACAGAGGGCAGTGTGTCCTCTCCCGGGGCCCCCAGCAGGCGTGATGAGCGTGCTGTGCATTTGCTTTGCTGAAAGAATCAAATAGGAAAAACACTACCATACAAACCACATCAGTGTTTTGGGAGCCAAAGGGCTGGAGAGCCCAGCAGAGCAGCAGCAGCTCACTCTGCTCTCCACCGCCACACCGCCCTCTCCCACTGGCACTTCCCCGGGGCCTGGCACCTCCGCCTGTCCTTCCTGCCCTCCCAGTCCTCCCCACCGAGGCTCGGCAGAACAGGCAGCATTTCCGGGTGAAAACAGGGGCCGCGGGTTTGCAGCCCACAGGCCAGGCCCGGGTGACCAGCACAGGCCTGCCCTCGCTCTGCGGGCGCCCTCGTGTGGCGCGCAGCCTGCGCCGGTCGCCTGGCAGCCCTGTGAGCAGTTTCCTCCAGCAGTCCCGGTGTGCGACAAATGCCATGGTGCTTTATTTCTCTAAAATAAAATTAAAATGACCTTAACCCCCGCCCCCTAAGCTGGAGGAAAAGGCCATCTTGCAACTACTGAGGCTCGCCTTTCCCCGTTCTAAGGAATCAGGAGCATCTGATGAAGTATGAGGGGCGAGGCCTTTAGAAGGTGTCTGTGGCTAGCTGTGTCAGGCCGCGCTGGGCACAGGACACAAGGAAGGGGAAAATCCCCGGAAAAGTCGGGGCACCAGAACCGCAGACCGTGGCACAGCACGCACCCCCGAAGGCCAGGCCTGCACTGTGAGGCTGGGGGAGGCCCCTGTGCTGTTTCCGGGGCCCGGGCTTCCTGCTGGAGGCCATTCGGGGCCTCTGATCACCCGTTCACCTGCCTGTTCATCCATCACTCAAGGGCTGCACCATCCCTCCTCCCGCCAGGCCCCGCCCCTGCTAGACGTGGGCTCCTCCCTGAGGGACACAGACACAGCCCCGCTCAAGCTGACTGCAGGTCCGCCAGGAAACAGACAGGAAAGCAACTAGCGGGTGTCTAACTGCAAATGGTGACAGAGGCCTCCAGGGAGAAAGCAGCGGACGATGCCAGAGAATAAACGGGGGTCAGGCAGTTTCCCTGAGTGACAGGTCACCAGACACGTGCGATGTGACGAGAGGAAGCAAGCCAGGCCCCGGTGACCGGGGAGACTTCAGCAAGGCCCTGGGGCAGCAAGGCGATCGGGAACGTCTGCATTTCTATAGGGACACGGCCACAGCCTTCGTCACGGTCTTGAGCCCCCACACTTTGAGTGGGCACACACTTTAGGAGGCGCACCCCTGGGCCCCATTCCCTGCTTGCTCCCAGGGGAGGCCGCGTCGCTCAGGGAGCCCCAGGGCCGAGATCGCAGGGGCACAGTGCTCTTTCCGTGACACCCCATCTTCTCGGGTCCTCTTCATCCTTCCTCCTTGCTCCCCCCTCCCTTCCCACCCCGCCCTCACCCCTGCAGGTACAGACTCTGCAAGTCACACAACTCAAAACGCCAGAGCTACAAGGCAGCGGGGCCACAGGCAGAGCCGCAGCTTATAAACTGTCCCGGCCCCGGCCGGCGCCTGTGAAATGTTTGGCAGCCCAGGAGATGGATCGGCAATCCGGCTCAGGCCACACTTCCAGGGCAGAAAGGAGACCATCCTTCCCAGGAACGGCGTCATAGATCAACCTGAACACGCTCAGCCCTCCGCCTACCTCCCGCCACCGGCCACCTCACCACCCCCACCTTCCTCTGGGCTCTGCGAGCTCAGCCTGGACTTAGTGGGGGGCCCCGCCCTGCACGGCAGGTGGAGGGGCAGAGGAGTGGGAGAGACAACTCAGCAAGGAGTTCAGCACCAGCCTCTCTGGTTTCCTGAGATACAATTAAATCTCATGGTAGCAAAATATGGAATGAAACGTTATAAAGACCCCCACGCTGAGCTTTCCCCGCAGAGACTGTTAAATAATCTGCATGCGTTACTTCATGGACTCCTCGCCCGCCCCGGGAGACAGGCATATTGCCCAGTTCAGGGGTGAGCACACGGAGGCCAGAGAGGGCGGTCAGAAAGCTGAGGAGCGGCCACATGAGGCCGACCGGCTTCCCCTAAGGCAGGTGCTGAGGCAGAGTCGGGGTGCACACAATATGTTGGGAGTCGTACCTGTGAGAGGAGGAGGCCGGAGGCCTGTGGGCCTTGAGGAGGCTCTGCAGGCCTCGTGGGTCTGCCCGCAGCGGGAGCTGATGGCAAAGGCGGCCGTGGGAGGAGTCCTGCGGGGGAGGGAGCTGACAGGCCCACTCCCAGGCCTCGCTCAGAGCCAGGGGCTGTCCCAGAAGAACACAACTTCCCATCCAGATTTAAGGAGGGTCCTGAAGGGCTAACAGCTACCCACACTGCTCTGGCTACAGCGAGTCCTTTCTTGAAGGGGCTCTGAGAGAATTCACTTCCCTTCACCTTGAGGCTACGAGGCTAACCCCTAGGCAGCCTGCATCACCTCCCTAGAGTGCAAAGCCAGGAGAGCAGAGGGCACCTCCGAGCGCATGCTGCCACCCCCTCACTATGGAGATGGGCCAGAGAAGTTGCGCCATTGGCTCAAGGTCACATAGCAAACCAGCAGCGGGCTGTCTTCTTGCTTAGACACCAGGGCTGTCTTTCTCTGGTTTCCTGGAACAAGGGCCCCAGCGAGGCCGTGCTGTGATCCTGAAGTCTGTCCCTCTGAGTTGCCCCACCCTTACAGGTTGGCCGGACCCTCTGCCCTGAGAAGCAGGTGGATATTAGGCAGAGCAGGGTTCCCACCCCCAGTTGCAGTGGGTGCGTTGATGCCATGGACGCTGCGATGCAAAGGCCAGTGGAGCACAGACAGGGCAGAGGTGGTCAGGGAGGACGTCCCAGAGGGGACATGCTCTATGCGTGGCCCAGCTTCGACTTGCCTCTCCAGCTGTAGCCTGTACAGCTCACTTTGGTTCCGTGAGCTCCAGCCACTCTGGCTTCCTCCTGCCCCAGGGCCTTGGCGCATGCTGTTCTTCCCACCTAGAATGTTCTTCCATCCTCTGTTTTCCTTTCACCTGGGAGGGTCTTGAAAAAAATATCAAAATATTGCCTGAGATTCTCCTGAGACCACATTGTAATGATGCCCAGGCTGTGCATGGGGTTAATAAGTTCTGGCTGTAAGCTAAATAAAGTAAAAATAAAACCTCCATTTGCTTCTAAGAAAAAAGTCCCACATCTGTGATGGGGAAAGGGGATTATGCAGTGCTTGAAGGTCCTTTTAGTGACAGTGCCTCTTAGCTTCAGCATTATACTTGCTTGTTTTGCTGATATGTGGATATAGAAAGGAAAGAAGGGTGAGAGGGAGGGGGTCATGGAACTTTCTGGTCCACAGGGCCTCCTGTCTTCATCACTCATGCCCAATATTGCAGTGAAGACTTGTCTATTTTGGCCACTGCAGGGTGGAGGAACTTGGAGAGCTTTTTAAAGATACAGGCCCAAGCCTCACCCCCAGACACTGATTCGCCTGCAGAGGCTGAGCCGGCCTGGAGCACCGTCAGGCGCATCGAAGGCTCCCGGGGGCTCTCCTGGCGCATGAGCAGCCGGGATGGGGAGACACTGCCTTAGAGAGCGAGCTAGTTCTGCGCTCTGTGCAGGCACCGAAGGGAGAGCCAAAGCCTCGTGTTGTTTTCCTCCTGCTCCCACGGACCCCCCACCGAAGCTGGCGGGAAGAACTGGAGGCTAAAACCTCGAGGACTGGGCTCGGGGGCTCTCCTGTCTGAGTCTCAGTTTTCTTATCAGCAGGTTTCTTTCTCCACTTTGTAAACCACCCACCACATTCCCCTCCTCTCCCTCCTCCTCCTCCTGTTCTTTCCACACTCAGGGATGGGGAAGGAAGAGATGGATAGTCCCTAAAATTTTATATCCTTCAGCCTGTTTAGGCACATTGTCATATTTCATCCTCTCCCAGGTAGGAGCCGTTATCCACCCATTTTACAGATTTAAGAAACTGGGGTTCAGAGATATTTTGACTTGCTGCAAGGTGCCCAGCCCAGGAATGGGGGCAGGGGCTTGGACCACACTGGCTTGGAATTATGTGAGATGTCAGGCATTCACATGGCCTCCAGGCCCAGCACGGCCCATCCCCGTCCTCTTGAGCGGGCTGCAGAACCACGGCCTCAGGTCCCACAGAGCGGGGCTCAAACTCCCCTCTGCCACTCGCTTCACAGGCTGAGCCTGAGCAAGGGCCCTCACAGCTCTGACAACTCTGAGCTCGTTTATCTAAAAGACAACAAGAAGAGCTTTGGTAACAGAAAGAAAAAATAATCAGAGGAAGGATGTTATAAAATACCAATCTCATTATTTTGTCGTGGAAAATAAATTTTTGAGTAAATTAGGTCAGTATTCCCATATCATCCTATATAATAAAAGCCTAATATGCAAATCGACCAAATGATGGAACAACAGGTCGCCATGATGCATACTGACCACCAGGGGGCAGATGCTCAACGCAGGAGCTGCCCCCAGCCCACAGGCCACAGGCTGGCCAAGACAGGTGCCAGCAGGAGCCCCCCCAATCGCCCAGTCGGTTGCCCCACAGATTGGCCCTGATAGCCAGCCAGGCCTAGGGACCCTATTCATGCACAAATTTCATGCACCGGGCCTCTAGTAGTTATAATAAAGTCCAAACACCACAGCACAGTCCACTGGGCCCCATATCACAGCCCCCACCTTCTGACCTCACTTCCCACCTGTCTCCCTTCAATCCTTCCTCTGTTCCCAGTTCCCAGTGACCTTTGCACTAGCTCATCCCCTCCTAGAATGCTCTTCCTGCAGGTCTTTCTCCATCTGGCTCCTAACCATCATTCACAGTTCAACTCAAATGTCACCTCCTCAGAGAAGCCCTCCCTGACCACCATGTGTATGCCACACATACATACACACCCTCGTGCTTTATTGAGCTGACTTATTTCTCCAGGATCTGTGTTGCCATCTGAAACACTCTTGCCTATATATTTACTAGAGGCCCAGTGCACAAAATTTGTGCACTTCGGGGGATCCATCAGCCTGGCCTGCACCCTCTCGCAGTCCAGGAACCCTCAGGGGATGTCTGACTGCCAGCTTAGGCCCGCTCTCCCCAGGCATAAGCCGTCAGTTGGACATCCTTAGTGCTGCCGTGGAGGCGGGAGAGGCTCCCACTACCGCCAATGTGCTTGCCAGCCGTGAGCCCAGCTTCTGGCTGAGCAGCGCTCCCCCTGTGGGAGTGCACTGACCACCAAGGGGCAGCTCCTGCATTACGTGTCTGCCCCCTGGTGGTCAGTGCGCGTCATAGCGACTGGTCATTCCACCATTTGGTCGATTTGCATATTAGCCTTTTATTATATAGGACTAGCATTCCCGTTGCAGGAAAAATCCTGCAATAGGGTTTCCTGCTGCACTCTACCCCACCCTGCCTGCTCTCCTCCCTTGTCCCCGCCCCACCTTCTCCGCCAGCCCCCCTGCTTTTCTCCCTTCTCCGCCAGCCCGCCCACTCTTCTTCCTTCTCCCCTGGCCCCGCCTCCACTCCTCCCTTCTCCACCGGCCCCGCCTCCGCTCCTCCCTTCTCCCCCGCCTTGCCTTCTCCACCAGCCTGCCTGCTCTCCTCCCTTCTCCCCCGCCCCTCCTTCTCCGCCAGCCCACCTGCTTTTCTCCCTTCTCCCCTGGCCCCGCCTCCGCTCCTCCCTTCTCCTCCCCCTGGCTTGCTTGCTTCTCCGCAGCCTTGCTCCCTTCTGCAGCTCTTGGCTTCTTTCTACGCTGTCTTGATATGCAAATTATCCGCCATCTTTGTTGGGTAATTTGCATACTCGTCCTGATTGGTTGGTGGGTGTGGCTTGGCTGGTGGGCGTGGTTTGGGCATAGCGAAGGTGCGGTCAATTTGCATATTTGTCTATTATTAGGTAGGATGTGGGCTCTTGCTTGGTCATTGTCTCTCTCCTTTGCCAAATAAAGCTGGATCCTCCCTTATCTTGTCCAGCATTTCACCCTCACGCCTAAACTCTGTCAGAGTAGGTGCTGGGTGAATAGTTGCTGAAAGGATGCTTGAAATTAGATGAAGTATGTAGAATGCTTGACATAGAGCAGACACCCAGCTGAAGACAAGCCCAGGCGGCCAGGGGATGCTCAGTCCTTCCCTCTGCCCTGCCACAGGTCTGCGGTTCAGCTGTTACATCCGGAAACATCCATAGACAGTGCATAGCAGGTGGGTGTAGCTGTGTTCCAATAAAGTTTTATCCACAAAATGCGGCTGTGGCCAGGTCTGGCCCTGGGTCCTGGCCTGGGAGAGGCCCCTCTAGGATTCCTCTTGGACAAACCGCAAGCTACAGTCCAGGGACCAGAATTTGCAAACGGCTGTGCCTTGGTCAGGGCACCCGCGGGGCCTGCGGCCGCAGCACTGTGGACGTTAACTGCAGCCGAGCACAGGCCGTAAACTTGATGGTGCTGCAGGCCTCTGGCCCCGACTCGGCTTTCTGCTGATTTTCCAAAGAGCAGCGGAGGTGGGCCAGTGCTGATCACTGATGCGTCAGGGAAAGGAGCCTGCACATTTAATTAAATGTTATTCAAGGAATAAAATCCAGGCCCTCAGCTGACAATGCAGAATATTAAAGCATCAATTTCCTGAAGGAAACCTGCCTTAATGAGATTCTCCAAATAAATGGAAGGTGGGAAAAGCATATTAATCCCAGCTGCTCATGTCAGCCCGTCCACCTGAGCGATGTCTTGATCAACAATAGCTGGTGATACTGGTTTAGTGGAGAAGACGGTGCATAGACTCTGCTGAGCGAGTCCCCCAGACTCAGGGGCAGCCAGACCCCTGGGAAGAAGACCCTTCCTTCTCTGCGCCCCTAGAATGAGGCAGAGCCATGACCAGCGTGGCCCGCGGTGCTGATACCGATGGGCATTGAGCTGGGAGCTGCAGGGACGAGTCGCGCGCTCCTCCCTGCTCCTCCCGGGCAGCCTTCCAGCAGGGACTTGGGTGGGAGGAAGGGGGGGTATTGACCTCAGGTTGATAAGCTGAGCTGGAGCTCAATTAACTGGTGTAAGGTACCTGAAATCCTTAGGACAAACAGCACCTATCGAATGCTTCCCTTCCTCGGCTCACCCTCAATGCCCTCCTCACCCCAAAATCAATGTGAATGAGGTCTATTTACTCAATTGAATGCCACCTTCATGGCTTTTGCCATTTTTCATTCCCTGTCCTATTAGTAACATAACATATCATCTTTCATTTGATCCATTATCTCCAAAAATATATTTTTGAAGGACACTTGAGATCAGTACTGTACATGAAGAACTGGTATTACTTGCCTCCAGCAAAAAAGTAGCCGTAAAGACAAACACGTGAAAACTACACACGGTCATCGTGGCTACATGTCACCGCCAGATAAACGCTGGGCCCCGGACTCCCTCCGCCCGTGAGAGCTGAGTGAAGTCAGCGACGTGTGAAGAACCTACTGCAGCTACTGAGACGTGTGCCACGTTCCCGGGGACTCGGTGATATCCAAGGTCATGTCTGCGCCACGACGGGGCCCGCCAGCCGCACCCGTTTCTGTTGCTTACACCCCCAGCCCCTAACGGATAGGCTGTCTCCATCACCGGCTCTCCCCATGTCCCCGGACCTGCCGCTCTGTTCCCAAAGGCCACGGAGGGGCTTCCCTCTGGGACAGTGATTTCAACCTTTTCCATCTCGTGGCACACAAACTAATTACCAAAATGCTGTGGCACACCGAAAAACATATAAAGAGGTATCATTTGGATTCATTCGCACCGAATGGCTATTGTGGTGTTGGCTGTCGTCATTTTTTTATTTGACATCTAAGGGAAAAGAGGTCAGTGCCCCTGACTAAATAGGCGGGTATTGCCTGTTGTAAAGTTTCTTGTGGCACACCGGTTGAAAATTGCTGCTCTGGGACGTGAAATAGGCGTGGCTCGGTGGTTGAGCATTGACCTACGAACCAGGAGGTCACAGTTTGATTCCCAGTCAGGGCACATGCGCGGGTTGCAGGCTCCATCCCCAGTGGGGGGTGTACAGGAGGCAGCCGATCAATGATTTTCTCTCATCCTGGATGTTTTTATCTCCCCCTCTCCCTTCCTCTCTGAAATCAATAAAAATATTTTTTAAAAAACAAAAACAACAACAGCTCAGTCGGTGTAGCCAGAGTCCCTCTTGCTTCCAGAGGAATCGGCCAGGAGCCCAGGCAGGCTGAGCCCTTCCGGACGCATTGGGTCCTGTCTTCCCGATGCAGTGTCTGCACACAGTAGGTGTCAAGCTCACGGTGTTAGCTGATGACAGGACACACAGCACCGCGCTCCCCTGCGCACAGCAAGGACGCCGCTGCCGGTGTTCGGGAGGAGGCCTCTGTGGACACAGTTCCCGTCCACTCTGCACCGGAGCCTGGAAGGCTCTCGAGTGGCCGGAGGGAAGGCCAGTCTTTATTGCGGGGGGGGGGGGGGGGATGCATCTGCTTTGGAGATGTTTGATTGAGGTTCGGTCGTCACTATTAGTCTTCATTGAATACTAAATATAAATACGAGGAACCAGGAAAGACAGCCCGATTGTGAAAAATCTCCCAAATTTATTTTTGCGGTGCTGTTAAATCCATTTCTGATTAAAATAATTCATCACTTATCCACAGCAAGCGGCGCCGGACGGTCATCCACATGCGCATCTGTCTTAGAACAGGCACCCACTTAAAGTGGTTTTTAATAAAAATACATTATTTTTAGCCAGCAATTTGGTTCCGAGGGCTGGTTGCTGACAAAGGGAAGGGAGCTATTCTGTGAGCCAGTGAGTGTTTTTCAGAAAATAAATTAAGGAGAAAACAGGAGAGGCAGCTAGCTAGCATGTGACACCAATTCCTGTGCTACCTTTGCTTCAGGTTTCATTTTTCTTCATTTTTGGCGGGGACGGGGCAGGGGTGGCTGTCGTTGTGTTTGTAATAAAGTCTGTGGACAGCTCCTGGTAATTCAGGCTGGGTTTGCAGTTGCCTTGAAAGTGCCGTGACGTGGAGAAATATTTAACTAACCAGAGTGACCACGCCCAAAAGATCCTTGGGCGGCATTCAAGGCCCTCACGACCGCCGCTCCCTGCTGCCCAGGACCCACAGACCTCGGCTCCAGCTGCCCTACCCCCCTCTTTCTCCAGCAGGCACTGTCCGTTCCCTCCGCAGTAAAAGGAGGGAGACGAAAACGCATTCACGTGTGCTAGCATTTGCGTAAAGCGAGGCTGGAAGGGTGCCTGGGAGACTAACCAAGTGGTGACAGGGGAGGGGAGGGGAGGGGAGGGAGAGGGGGTATATTCATTCCAACCTTCACCCATTCAGAAATGAAAGGGGAAGAAGGAGAGATGGAAACAGACAACCAAACGCATCGTGGAGAGGACTTTAATTAACTAGTTCTCTGCATCGTCTCCGTTTAGTGCCACCTCGCCCTGCAGACTGTGCCTCAGACCAGCCGTGTCCGCCTGGCGAAGCCGTGTTTCCTCGCACAGAGCCAGTGCCTGCAGGAGCTCAATGCTGAGCTGTAGAATGAATGAATGAATGAATGAATGCCCTGGAGGTTCATGCAGTGTGTTGGTGGAGCACAGAGGGCAGTGCCAGCTCCTTGGAAGGGTGTGAAGGGGGTGAACCTCGTGGTCGGGGGGCAGTGCTGTGGACACTGGAGATGAAGACGCTGCTCTGGCAGAGGGAACTGCACCCCCGGCAGAGACGGGGTGATTGCTGAACTGTCTGGGAGACGCGAGTGTGTCCGTGTGGCTGCTGAAGGCACCTCAGTCCTGTGCAAACCCACACAACTGTCTGAATGTTGAGCGCAGCATTGAGTCTGACACAGGACGCTGGCCGTTGTGGCTGCACGTGGAAAGGAGGGGCTGTGTCCGCACCTGTTGGGAGCAGACACCCCTTCCGCTCCCTCTTCTCCTGTCCAGCCGGGGTCCTTGGGCCTGCAGCCGCGACCTTGAGCCGCCGCCTCCCCCGGGATGAAGACTGAAGCGCCTGCAGAGCAGACATGTGCTGAAATTCAGGGCACTCTCCAGGGCTGGGCAAGGGACGGCCTTTCCTGGGTCTGACAGATCCCCGGCTGCTCATCGACCAGTGTCCCCCGCGCACCGTGATTAGCCGGCCCAGTGACAGCCGCTGACATTAATTATCTGAGTCAGAGGCATCTGCCAGCGCAAACAGGGCTGTCAGCAGAGCCAAGCGGCGGCATCACGGCTTCCGTGCTTTGCGGCGGGGACCATGGGCAGGGGCGCGGCCTCTCAGGTCCAAGGAGGGTGGCCAGGCCAGCGGCCCCGCCCAGCGGCCCCGCCCAGCAGTCTCCAGAGTTGTCCACAGCCACCTTCAGGCTAGTTCCCAAGATCTGGCCCCAGTGGTGAGCGCTGCATTAACTACCACCCTGCGCCGAAGCCTGTCCATCACCCCTCCGACCTCCTACAGTTTGCCTCCTAATCGTTCTCTCTCTGTCCTCTGCCCTCTGCACCCGTGCCAGCCCTTCTCTGAGCCCTGAAATGCCCTCCTGCCCTGTCCTCCCTGCACTCATGCCCACTCGCAGCCCTCTGTGCCCGGCAGCCAGAGGGGCCTCGGAGTCCAAGCCAGGCCCGGGGCTGCTCTGCTCACGACCCACCATCCCTGCAAACCCAGCCGTGGCCCTGCTGGGCCCTGCAGCTCCCCTCCCCTCCCCTGCGTCCCTCTGGCCCTGCCCCTCGTCGCATTCCCTTTCAATCCGTTTCTATGGCCTTTTCCAAGGCTTTTGCACATGCTATTCCCTGTAACGGGAACGCTCTCCCCGCGCCTCCCCCCCACCCCCCGCCCAGGTTTCCTTACATCTCCTGTCATATGCCCCTTCCCCCACAATGCTTTCCTCAACCCCAAACCCCCTTTGTCTCACAGGAGGCAGTGAGGTGGAGAGGCCAAAGGCATGGGAACTGGGGTCCTACGGGCTAGGTTCAAATCCCTATCCAGCACTTCCGTGGCTGTGTGACTCTGGACAAGGACTTAACCTCTCTGAGCCTGTTTTCTTATCACCTAAGCAGAGGTGATAGTAATTCCATCCCACAGGCTGTTGAGGACTCAATGAGTTAATGCCCTGTGAGTGCTCTACTAGTACAAGCATCAGGGTGTCTGTTATATGTTCTCCTTTCTCTGTGATCATATTATTAGGGGGATAATTTGACTAATTCTGTTTTCAGTGTATCCTGGGCCAGGGTTTCTCACTGCAGCACCACCGACATGTGGGATGGCTGACTCTTTGGGGGGGGCTGTCCTGTGTACTTTAGCAGCCCCTGCCGCCACCCACTAGGTGCCAGTGGCATCTCCCATTTGTGACAACCCGAGAAGTCTCCAGACTTGGCACATGTCCCCTGAGGGCAAGGGCACCCAGGAGGAGATACCCTGCTCCGGGGTCCCAGGGAGCAGAGCCACCAGTGGTCTCCATCACCATTTCCTCCCGCACCCATCACAGCACCTGGCCCGAGGTGGGTGCTCACTCTGCATGTGCTGAGTGAATGAATGAATGAATGAATGAGTGCAGAGACATCCTATCTAATAATATACAAATATGCAAATTGACCATACCTCCGACAACCCACAAGCCACGCCCACCATCCAATCAGAGCGAGCATGCAAATTAACCCAAACCAAGATGGCTATAGCCACAGAGAGCAAGGTTTCCTAGGTAACAGAGGAAGCCAAGCTTTCCGCCTGCCCTTGCCAGGCCTAAGCCTCCACTCAAGCTACAAAGTTTCAATTATAGAAGGTAAACAAATTCAAACAAATGGCGGCAGAATGGAGCTTGAGAGAGCAGGCCAGGGTTGCCGCCGGCAACAGGGGAAACAAAGCTTTCTGCACACCCTGGCCGTGCCCACCCGCTTAAGGCTACAAAGTTTCAATTATAACCCCAACACAAATGGCTGCCGGCCTCGCCTCGGAGGGAGCCCCAGGCTTGGCTCTGCTCCAGGCTACAAAGTTTCAATTGTAGAAGGAAAATAAATCCCAGATACCAGGGCCTTGCTTGGGTTGCCAGGGGGCGTGGCCGGCCTGCAAACCACCACAGGCCCCTCGCTCAGGCCGCCCCACACCCCAAGGGAACCCCCACCTGATCCGGGACGCCCTTCAGGGCAAACCAGCTGGCCCCCACCCCTGTACCAGGCCTCTATCCTATCTAATAAAAGAGTAATATGCAGATTGATCATCACTGCAACACACAATATAGCTGCCCCCATGTGGTCAAAGATCCTGCCCCCATGTGGACACAAGATGGCCACCACAAGATGGCCAGCAGGGGAGGGCAGTTGGGAGGCACCCGGCCTGCAAGGGAGGGCAGTTGAGAGGGACCAAGCCTGCAAGGGAGGGCAGTTGAAAGGGACCAAGCCTGCAAGTGAGGGCAGTTGGAGGTGATCAACCCTGCAGGAGAGGGCAGTTAGGGGTGACCAGGCCGGCAGAGGAGGAAAGTTGGGGGCAAACAGGCTGGCAGCAGAGTGGTTAGGGGGTGATAGGCTGGCAGGCAGAAGCAGTTAGGGGCAATCAGGAAGGCAGGCAGGCAAGCAGTTGGGAGCCAGCAGTCCTGGATTGTGAGAGGGATGTCCGACTGCCCATTTAGGCCCGATCCCGGGATCGGGCCTAAACGGGCAGTCGGACATCCCTCAAGGGGTCCCATATTGGAGAGGGTATAGGCTGGGCTGAGGGACAACCCCCCTCCGTGCACAAATTTCGTGCACCGGGCCTCTAGTCTGTAATATAAAAATCTTAGGGATGTGAAGTCAGAAGATCTGGGATCAAATCCTGCCTCCACTAGTCCTAGAGGGGTTATCTAGGCACATCGCCCCACACCTCTGAGCCTCAGTGTCCCCATCTGTGAAATGGGTGGTGACAATGGGGATCTCCAGGGGAGTCATGGGCACAGATGATCACAGGCAGACAGCGCGCTGTATACATTGTCAGGTGCTGTGCAGACGAGTGGTGGTCACGAGCCCCCTGAAGCTGACAGTGACCTTCCTCCGGGCCCCAGGCCACGCCTGCCTTGTCTGGCATCGTCTGGGCTGTGACGGCACGGCCGTGTAACGTATGCTGTGATAAGGAAGATAATGCAGCCCTTCACCTCCCTCTGAATATTGCTGCGGAGACGTCTCATGGGGGAGATGATGGAGGGGCAGCGCGTTCGGCACTGATGGAGGCAGACGCTCAGGTCGCACACCTGCCACGCGGGCAGCTTCCCTGTCAGTGCTCCGTGACGGATGGCATCTTGGGTAGATTGTGGTGTCAGATGCATTTTGAATTATGGTGAGCTGGGAGCACTTAATTACATTGTGTTTCTAATGAGGAGAGGAGCAGGTGAGAGAGAGAGGAGAGAGAGAGAGAGAGAGAGAGAGAGAGAGAGAGAGAGAGAGAGAGGAGAGAGCGCACTGTGCTGCCCCGCCCCCCCAAGCCCCATTACCTTATCTGGGAAATGGGAAGAGTGACGGGAGTCCCAGCCAATGAGGGATCTGAAAAGGACCGTTTAGAGAAGAGGCAGGCTGGGTGAGAAAGGTCCCCGTGCAGTCCAACCTGTCACATGTGCCCACGGGTTTCATCTGCAGGAAGCGACCCACTCGGGGGACCTGGAAACTCAGTGGTTTGGTTTCTAAAATGAAGCGAAGAATATTCTTCAGTTTTCCTCTGGCTCCTTAGGGGTGGGGTGGCCAAGTGGGTCGGATGCGGAGCCCAAACCAAGAACTGGGGCTCCGGCCCAGGCAGCTTGGCTCCCGTTCAGGCCCCAAAACGTGAGCTGGAAATGGGGAGCACGTGGCCTCCGCCGTTGTGGTCCTGGGCACATGGGGGAGACTGGGACCCGCTGCTCCATCATGGCGTGGAGGCGCTGGACCGGTGACGCTGGCGCCGTGTCTTCCACCCCGGACAGGACTGCCCTTCCCTGTCCTCCAGCAAGCCCTCAGCCCTTCCCAACAGGACGCACAGAAAGCTGGCAGGCACACCCAAAATTAAATTGGTGGCTTCTCTTAAAGGCTCAGCTCCCTAAGATTTGTTGATAAGTTGAATTAGTGCCTCCTAACTCAATTCCCGGGCCTGGCTGCAACCCTGGATTAACTCAAGACACTAAATGGAGAGCCTGGGCCGGTGCTGACCACGGGCTTCCCGGTGCAGCCAGGCCACTGAAGGCCAGATCCCGGGTCCTGCACTGGCTGCCCGCGGGCCCGAGGCGCCGCTCCGCGCTGCAGCTCAGGCACTCTTCCCTCTGCCGACCAGAGGATGGGACACTCGCCGCCTGGCCTGCCGCCTCCCACCTGGAAAAGAGCTGCTCAGCTGGAAGAATTTCGAAAGCCCCATGGTTTAAGCCTGTGCTGAGCTCCTTCTCTGTGGCCGGCCATTACCCGGAGTCCTACAGTCTCCTGCCTTCGTGGGACTGGCATTTGAGCAGGAAGCGTGAGAAATGCTCCAGGGGGCATCCCTGTGGGGCAGACTCCGGGCAGACCTCAGCCACACGCCGTGATGGGCCCCAGGCCTCAGGCGCACACACCTCCCGCCCGGATGGGCCCCCAGGTGGACTCTCCTTTATGCTTCTGTGCTGGGACCAGGAAGTCAGTGGAGACTAGTCAGTGGGGACGAGTCTGGTTCCCAGAGGGACCTCGCCAGGTTGATCATGCAGCCATGGCTTCTGTCTTATTTGCCATCACATCTCCTGCCCTGTAGGGGGCGCTGGGTTCCTGTGATGGAGGCTGATAGTGGTACCTACCCCACAGGGTGCCCTAAAGACCAAACCAGAGGACACATGCAAAGTGCTTTAGCTCAGCGCCTGGCACTGTGCCAGTGCAAACGCCTGGCAACAGTGACTTCTTAGAAAACAAGGCATCCCTGTGCTTCCAACTCTAGAACCTCTGAACCTGCTGGAGAGCTTGTTGAAAATAGGTCGCAGGTAATGATCTCACCAGGAAAAAGAAACGGTGATTATGTGAGGCACCGGTGGTACTCGCCAGTGCTATGGTGGTAATCATTTTGCATTATATAAATGTATCAAATCCACATTGTACACCTTAACCTTAGACAACGGTATATGTCAATTGTATCTCAGTAGAGCTGGGAGAAATAGATTGCCAGGGGCAGGGAGGTGGCTGTGGTTATAAAAGGGTAGCTGGGGACCCTTTAGTGTGGGAACTGCTCAGCATACCCACCGTGGCAAAGGACACACAGCCTACACCCATGATAAAATTGTACAGAACTAAATTCATGCACATACATCTGAGTAAATCGGCGGATTGTAACGATGGATTGTATCAATGTCAATGTTCTGATATTATCCTAGGGTTTGGCCAAATGTTACTATTGGGAGGAAACTGAGAAAAGTGTATAGAAGATTTTTCTGTAACAATTCTAACAACTGTATGTGAATTTAGAATCATTTAAAAAATAAAAACAGATTTCTGAGCCCCAACCCCACACTTAGTAGGGCTAATGTAGTAGAGCTTGTATTTTTTATCACATGACTTTTTTTTCCAGCTTTATTGAGATACTAGAGGCCCGGTGCACAAATTCGTACATGGGTGGGGCCGATCAGGACTGGGCCAGCAGGGGGAAAGGGATGCAGGAGGTTGGCCAATTGGCCCCGCCCCCAATTGGGGGGAGGGGCTGATTGGGGGAGGGGCCATGAACGGTTGGTTGGCCAGCCCCACCCTTGATCAGGGAGGAGGGGGCCGATCAGGGACCGGGCCAGCCCGGGGGAGGGGCCGTGGGAGGTTTGTGGGGGCTAATAGGGGCCCCCATTGGGCCGGTTGGCCACCGCAGTGTGCATCATAGCGACCGGTTGTTCCGGTCATTCTGGTCGTTCTGCCGTTCCAGTCACTTGGCTTTTATATATACAGATAGCTGACATACATTTAAGGTGTACAACATGATGCTTTAATGTACATTCACATTGTGAAATGAGAAGCACAATAAGGTCAGTTAATGCATCCATTACCTCGCATAATTCATTGTTATTTGTGGTGAGAACATTTCAGATCCACCCTCTCAGTAACTCTCAGGTATATGATCGTGTTGTTACCGCATCACCCTGCTGCTCATCAGGCCCCAGATGACAACTGGGGGTTTGTACCCTTGACCATCATTCCCACCCCCACCCCAGCCTGGAAACCACCAGTCCACTCTGTTCCTATGCGTGTGTTGGTGTTTGGGCGTCTGCATAGAAATGAAATCATACAGCTGCCTTTCTCTGCCTGACTTATTTCACTGAGCATGTTTCCAAGGTCCATCCAGGTTAACACGAATGGCAGCATTTCCTTCTTTTCTATGGACGAATACTATTCCGCTGTGTATATGTACCTCACTTTCTTTTTCCACTCCTCCGTGGAGGAGGACTTGCATTTTCGACAATCCCCAGGTGATGCTGAGATGCTGGTGGCCGGAGGACCAGGCTTGGAGCACCACTGAGCTAGGGGAAAGGCTGAGCTGCTCCATCCGAGAGGCCCGGGAGGCTGGAAGGAGACAGAAATCTGACATCCGCATGATAGTCCCAGGAAACAGTCCAGGTCGGTGGGAACCAGCTCCCTACATTCCTGCGAGGACCTGGACCGCAGACTCCTCTGCACAGGTAGACCGGGTCAGGGCCATGTCCACCTTCCAGCCCCGGCAATTAGGGAGAAGAGGATTCTGGGCAGGCAGTTTCCCGGGAGACAGACGAGGAGGAAGCTGCCCTGGGCGCCCCACTCCTGCTGCCCTGGCTGAGCGGCATCACGGGCTTGCCCCTGGCTGCTGGGAGCCGGGCAGTGAGGTCAGCAGACAGCCCTTGTTCCCAGGAAGGAGGGGACAGAGGACTTGGGAAGCCAGACCACAGTCACCCCGACCTAGGAAAGAGTAGGAACAGGGAAGATGCATCTGAGATGTGCCTCCATCCAGGAGCGTCCCAGGGTGGGAGTGGGGCGCCCAGAGCAGGGATGAGGGCTAAGAGCGTGGGACTATCCCAGCACCGGTCCCGTGCCCCCTTTCATTACTGTGGCTCTGTCACTTTGCCTTTGGGCACTTGAGGAATAACCTAAACAAGAAAACAGCCTGAGGGGCGGTTCCTGGCAGGGTGGGTTCCAGGCCAGCCCCATGCACCTCCTCTCTCCAGCTGCGGGTCCGCTCTCCACCAGCGCCTGGTCCTGCTGCCGTCCGATCCAGGGTCTAGGGAAACAGGGCCCTCGGCAGCATCAGTGAAAACTCCTGGCTCCAGGTCAGGACAGGCAGCACGACCACTAGCCCCCTCTGAGACCCCCCTGCAGCCCCCTCTGCCCCCCTGCAGCCCCCTCTGCCCCCCTGCAGCCCCCTCTGCCCCCCTCTACAGCCCCCTCTGAGCCCCCTTGGAGCCCCCTCAGAGACCCCTCTGCAGCCCCCTCTGCCCCCCCTGCAGCCCCCTCTGAGACCCCTCTGCCCCCCTGCAGCCCCCTCTGAGACCCCTCTGAGACCCCCTTGCAACCCCTTCTGCCCCCCCTGCAGCCCCCTCTGAGACCCCTCTGCCCCCCCTCTGTCCCCCTCTGCCCCCCTGCAGCCCCCTCTGAGACCCCTCTGAGACCCCCTTGCAACCCCTTCTGCCCCCCCTGCAGCCCCCTCTGAGACCCCTCTGCCCCCCCCTCTGTCCCCCTCTGCCCCCCTGAAGCCCCCTCTGTCCCCCTCTGCCCCCCCTGCAGCCCCCTCTGAGACCCCTCTGCCCCCCCTCTGTCCCCCTCTGCCCCCCTGCAGCCCCCTCTGTCCCCCTCTGTCCCCCCTGCAGCCCCCTCTGAGACCCCTCTGCCCCCCCTCTGTCCCCCTCTGCCCCCCCTGCAGCCCCCTCTGCCCCCCCCTGCAGCCCCCTCTGAGACCCCTCTGCCCCCCCTGCAGCTCCCTCTGAGACCCCTCTGCCCCCCCTCTGTCCACCTCTGCCCCCCTGCAGCCCCCTCTGTCCCCCTCTGCCCCCCCTGCAGCCCCCTCTGAGACCCCTCTGCCCCCCCTGCAGCTCCCTCTGAGACCCCTCTGACCCCCTGCAGCCCCCTCTGAGACCCCTCTGCAGTCCCCTCTGCCCCCCCCTCTGTAGCCCCCTCTGAGACCCCTCTGCAGCCCCCTCTGAGCCCCCTTGGAGCCCCCTCAGAGACCCCTCTGCCCCCCCTGCAGCCCCCTCTGAGACCTCTCTGCAGTCCCCTCTGCCCCCCTCTGCCCCCCTCTGCAGCCCCCTCTGAGCCTGCAGACCCCTTCAAACCAGTAGTCTGAAGACCAGTCAGCCCTGCCCAGAGCCCACGGGCCACGTGTGCCCCGGATGGCTTCCCTGAGCCGTTTGCGTGGCAGGTGTTGATGAAATAGCTCACACACTGGATGCGTCCAGGCCATGAAACTGGAGAGGGGCTGCAGGTTTCTCTCAGGATTTATCACTCGCCGGGCCACCAGAGCTGTGAACAGTTCCAGGGAGCCCAGAGCCGCACGGGCCATGGGCCTGTTTCATTTCCCCTCGGGGCCTTTTCCCTCACGTTGCCAGCTCCCTTCCGTGGGAGCGGATGACAAATGTCTTAATTAAAGTAAGGGTGGTGGACGTGTAGCTCCGTGTCTCTCTGAAGTAAAAGACACAGGAGATTCACGCGGGTATCAATGGGACCACTGTGGTCTGTTGGAAATCGGGGAAAACTAGGTTTTAGTGATGATTAAGATTCTGCACCTAATTCCAATGTGTGGGTCCCCCCGCCCCCAAGCAAGATTCCAACACACCAGTCTGGTGTCCTACAATCCAACTCAATCCTGACGCTGTTGCCGGTGGAAATGGGGTCCTTTCACAGAGTCACGAGAAAGCATTTCGGGGACCCGCGCGTGCGAGGGTGAGGTGTTACATTTATTGGGGCTGAAAAAAGTGACTGCGCCCAGGATTCCAGGTCTCATCTCACCCACCCCGCTGGGAAAGAAGCCCAGCCTTGTCGCCATCAAGCCCAGAAGAAAGGCCAGGGTCCGGACATCCTGTGCCACTGGTTCGTCCGTGCCAACGCCCAGCCGGCTCAGCCTCGGTCCCTGTCGGGCCGGCTCAGCCTCGGTCCCTGTGGGGGGCTCAGCCTTGGTCCTGGCTCAGCCTCGGTCCCTGTCGGGCTGACTCAGCCACTGTCCCTGTCGGGCTGACTCAGCCTCGGTCCCTGCCGGAGATATGTAATCACAGTAAACTATGGAAGGGTGAACTCATGAACAGCCAGCGGGAAGAGCTGCAGGGCCAGGTGTGAGAGCGCCACGCTCCCCAGATCTCCGCGGGTTCACCAACCCAGAAGCTCTCAGAACCGGGTCCTTTGGGATGTTTACGAGGTTTTATCACATGCACACGATTGAGTAAATCATCAGCCACTGATGGCACTCAGTGCCCTGAGGGCTGAGGGCGGGACTGAAAGCTGCAACCCTCTGCTCCCGGGAGACAGCGCATCCTCAGGGGCTGCCCAAAGTCACCTCCCTCACAAGACAGAGCCTTCATCGTTCTCCCAAAGGCAATGCCAGGGCCTTGGAGCTCTGTGCCGAAGGAGAGGAAGACCGAACACATATTTGTATGAATCACAGTGTCGCCGTGACGATGCTGATGCTGACGGTGACCTCGACCATCACAGCACTTACGGATTAGATGCTGTGCCCCGGGCCCTTTCCACTGAGTGTGCCCATGACATGCATTCTACCCTTATAAGTACCATTTATACATAATTATGGCTCAGAAGTTGAAGTTCTTGCCGGGCTCATGCAGCTGGTAGACGGGGGTGTCTGCACTTAATCCAGAGCTTGTCTTCCTCCACATGGTGGACACGGCGAGCCAGCGCCCGGCGCTGAGGTCCCGCCGGCACGTGGTTTTGTTTGACCCACACAGTGCTGCAATTCTTTCCATCGGTTGCCAATACTTGAATGTGAGGTTTGGGGTGTGCTGGATTCTTTCTATCCCAGTTTCTGGCTCCTGGAAAATTCAGAACAAATCCCACATGGCAACTATTGTCCAGGGCTCCCTTCCCCACTTTTCATTTCTCTAGTTAAGCCAAGCTTGCCATCTCCACAGGGGCATCCGGGCCGCTGCCCAGCTCCTGGCTGCTAGATGCCACCCAGGGCTTCCTCCCGGCCCGAGGATCAGAGACGGCTCTGGGGCCTCGCTGGCCTCCGGGTCTCTAGCAGGGCCTC